>NC_085138.1:375768477-375925503 GCF_035046485.1 Aedes albopictus | reverse complement strand
CAACTGTCATGGTTATGCCAAGCAACCGCTATATGACAAGCGATTGTTATCAAAACGGCCATCAAAACAAACGACCGTTATGCCAAACGGGAAGCCATTCGCGGAGTAACGCGGAATGAGAGTTCTTCAAGGACTGGGCTGGTGGGTCACTATCATCTTGCAACAAGTCTTCTCTATTTTGGAACTATTCTCCTACTTTTTCGTTTTGTTCTACAAACCTAGACTATCGCCACCTTTAGCTCGATATTGTGGTGGCGCCATCTTGCGTGTGAAGGTAGTTATCACTAGTTATAAACCAGACAAGAACACACTTTTGTCATATTAAATATGACTTTATCACAAACCTTCTCCCCATATCGTTAAGACCAGTTTATAGAATCGAACTAGATGAAACAAATAAAGTACGCTCGATTTTTTTCATGTAAGGAAACGATCATAACGCTACAGTTGTACAAAATCATGATTCCATAACACCCTAACGTTTTCTCTACGTGTTCCCTCCATTATTGTTGAAACCCCGAAGGTACGTGTTCATCATCGGTTTTGTGTTGCGGTTTCTTTTCGTTCTGTAAATGTCATTGTTTGCGTTCGTTATGGTTTTTGTTTGTTCCAATGTCAAAATGTTGCCGTGTTGTTTTTTTTGTTTCCTTCGTTGAGCTGCCACAATGATTGGATTCCGTCCGAACTCCAAACATCGAGGTGAGAATATGTTTCTTTTCTTTTTGTTCTTGTTTCTTTATGTGTGTTGCTCTCATGGTTATATGTTACTAAACCTGCTTGTGTTTCTCTTTGTTTGTTTTCATTCGTTGTTGCTGATTTCTGGTTGTTTCATAAACTCTTTTACATGTGGCTAACATTAATTATTTTATTTTATTTTTCTATTTACTGATTACATTTTGTATGTTTTTGTAGCTAATGACTTAATTGCTTGTATTATTAATCTAAGTAGTTTTCATATTATTCTTGTCAAAAAGGTGTTCAATAGGTAGTGCTTTATGTATCAAGTTGTTTCTCATCTATTATAATACTGGACTGGAGTAAATATTCTCTTTCGAATGAATTCTGCTGCTTTCTAAAAATATTAGAGAATAATTATAGTAAAATAGCTATTAGAGTCAGTATTACTTTTGTTTAATCGATGGTTTGATTTTTCTTAGTGTATCAGAATTTTATAAAACTTGTTTGACAGGGACATGTTTTTATAGAATGATTTATAATATATCCTAGTAAGAAAATTCTAAAACATGGATAAAGCTTATTTCGAATATTTCAACAAAAATTGGATAACTCTTGAAAATGGGTCAAACATTTAAAAAAATCTAAAAAAAGCTTCAAATTGCTCTAGGTTCCGGAAATATCTCTGGGATTTCATGTAAGGATTCTTCATAGGGGGGCAAACATTAGGGGTATTCTCTAAACAGATGAAACAACTGCGTAAGCCGTGATTATCTGATTATTTGAAATGTTCCATGATATTGCGAATAAAATAATCAAAGATTGCCTTGGTGATTGCGACGGTTAATCAGTTTAATCGGTTTACGCAATTTAGTGAATCCCCTAATTCATACAAATGATTTCTACACGATTTGAGTAAGGATTTTTGCATGAAATCTATTGCTATATGCTTTATGAGTTCTGCACGAAACACCGCCAAGAATTGAAAGATTCATGTGCATATTTCAAAAAGAAATATCTTGTTAGTTTCTTCACGAGATTTTTTATTTTTCTTCAAACATCCTTCATCACATTTCTTTACAATTCCGGTGGAAATACCGCCATGATTTCAACCAAATTTTTGTTGTAAAGCATTCCAAAATCGAGAGGTTTCATTTCTACAACATTGTGAAGAACCCTCCAAAAATATTTATGATGAAATCTAATAACATTCCAATAAAATACTATAACTTGGTTCATAATTCGTCTTTTTGCCCCAAGACCAAAAGTCGATCCGGATCCGACAGAAAGGACTGCAAAAACTTTAGAAGAATAGTATTTGTTTTTGTTATTACTTCTATCAAAAATCCAATTCTAATATTCCCTTGGAGATACAATTACAAGTCACTACGTTCATTGTTATCGTTACTCAATAACAATTTTTAATATTTGGTTACTTCATCAGAACAGGCTTTGTGTAGTAGTTATGGTAATTTTAGTTTCCGATTTAACCATATTGTTTATTTATATATGTTTTTAATTCTCGTTCGTTCCTATGTTGGCACACATTCATAATGTTACTTTAAGTACACTGAAATTGTCGAACTTTTATCCTAAGAAATGTTCCCAATCTTAGTTATTGTTTCTTAGATTTTCAGGAATTTATCCCGAAGTACTTCTAAAAGCAGTACATTGAGCTTACAATGAAATTCTTACTAGCTTGCAGAAGACATTCTCCAGGTTTTCTTTCGGGAAAAAATCTAAAAATTTGGAAATTTCACCAAACAATGCTCCAGTAATGTTAAATTTGGAAATTACAGAGAATCCCTATAAGTGATCTTCTATGCATTTTCATGAGGTTAGAGTCATTTACAAAGCAATTCCTCCTCATCTTCTGCTGGAGCTACCTTCAGTTAGCATCATTGACTTTTCAAAGTGTTTATTCAGAAATTCTTTGTGGTTATCTAGAGATGATTTTATCAACGAAATATATCGATCTGTTAGATTCTTCAATTGCCCTGCAAAGCTATTACAGATTGAACTCAATTTTCCGGGGCTATAAAAAAATCATCACGAATAATCGAATCACCTGGATTATCAAGCCATGTTTTGTTCGTTTCTCCTTAGCTTTTTATTGTTTAGAGAAGAAGAAAATTTTGTAGGATTCCTGGAGAGGAACTTCTTTAGGATTCCAAGAATGAACTCCTGGACGAATTCCAGTAGAACATTTTGGTGAAATTTGAAAGAAGGTTCTGCAGGAAATACAATATACACTCTTGGAGGAAGCCAAGAATAAAAACATGGATGAATTTCATAAGGAATTCCCCAAAGAATGCTAAAAATAACTTCTGCTGTGATAATAAGAGAAACTCCCGCAGAAATTCCAGAAAGAACTCCTGGAGAAGTCCCAACAGGAACTCATGAATAAAATACTCTTGGACGAATCCCAGAAGGATTTATTTAGGATCCTATAACAGTTCCCCGAATACCATTACCCCGAATACCACTTCCCCGAAAACCATTACCCGAAAGCCATTACCCCGAATAGACCGTTACCCCGAATGACACATTACCCCGAAAACCATTTCCCCGAATGACACCCCGAATGTTATTTCCCTGCAAAATAATGTTTTTTAATTCATGATTCATTTTCTCGAGAATTTCTAATGTGCAGGAATAGTTTTCACCAAATATATGTAACTGGAACTGCACTGATACTGAATGCTAATAGTATGAAACTTAATATCAGATATTTTTCCTTCTTTTGTTCAACTGCCATTCTTTCTAGTCTGGGTATACTGAGGGTATAAAGAAATAGCTCATTTAAATGAACAGAAAAAGCAGGAGAGTGAAATGATTAGGCGAGTTATATAGAGTACTGCTGATCCATCGCCTCCATCCAATTGAAACTGTCTGTAACTAAACTACTAATCACTGCAACAATATAAGACGAAAGAACAACCTACGATAAAAGAAGGAAAAATCTTTATTAAATGCATTTTTTTTACTTATTCGTTTATTTGGATGGCTCGGGCGCCACATGGGCATAACTGAGCCGAAATAATTTATTTTTACATTGATTTTACAATTTACAATTTATTACTGCTTTAATACTATGTTAGTTTGGGAAGCCGAAGTACTTGCGGCTGTTTCGAGGTTAAAGATTAAAGAAAAAAAAAATAGAATTTAAAAAAAAATGGGGAGGGATTTATGGGTTTAAAATTGAATTAATTAAATGCATTTGCTCCACATAACAATCGCATTATTAACGCCTAAGCCTAGAAAGAATAGCCGATGCACAAAAGCAGGCAAAATTTCTGATAAAAATTAAGTTCATTTTTCTACAGATATCGGCAAGCCTCGTTGGATAAATGAACGACTTGTGCTGGAAAATTCAACTTTTTGCAACTCGTTACATAAATAACTATTTCGGGGTAATCATCTATTCGGGGAAATGGGTTATGCCATTACCCCGGCATTCGGGGAAATGAGCTATTCGGGGTAATGTCATTCGGGGTGTTGTAATTCGGGGTACTGGACCATTCGGGGTATTGATTTTCGGGGAGGTGGTTTTCGGGGAACTGTTATTGGACCTTTATTTAGAGTTTCAGAAGGAATTTCTTTTTTTTTCATCCGTTATAACAAGATTTTTAGCCCGAAGCTAGTTCATCTCGAGACCCACGGCTTAATTTCCCTTCCGAAAGAAAAAGTCACATCTTTTGTGGGTATGTGCTGAGTGGGCGTTGGCAGAGGGTGGCAGGGGGGGGGGGGGGAGGGGGGCATGGCCCCCTCCCTGGCCGCCAGATTTATTTTTTTTTTAAATTGAGTTAACTCAAAGATTATGTATAATTTAGAGTTCCAGAAAAAATACCTCAAAAAATAAACTATTGTAACAATAAAGGTTTTTATCCACAATAGGCTCCTAAAATATTTCCACGATTTTGTTGTATAACATGAAGAAGCATGCTATTCTGATCTCAATAGATTTTTTTTTTCGAACTTAAACAATGACAGAATAGTTAATAAACTCGAAAATTAAATAATGCTTCTTGTTTGACATTCGAGGTCAACCTTGACGTAACGAAAGTGGGCCGACGGGTTGCAAAAGAAATCACATTGGCTCAGTTTTGACAACAAATGTTTCTGTTTGACATACACGGTAAACAAAATTTATTCAGAATTGAATGCTAAACAAGGATAGTTTTAAAAATTATTAAATTTTTCAAAAAGTTATTTTATGGGCTTTACCTGATAGGAATACATGAAAAATGAGTAAATATGTCATATTAACCAATGCTTGACCCATTTATGTAATAATTAAGATAGGTCTTTAGGAGCCTATTAGTATTATCAAACCATTTTTACTCGAGAACCACAGGAAATTTCTTCAAGTATTTCTCCAAGAGAACCATGGAATACAAAAACAGCATGCCAAATTTTCCAGATATACCGGAACCGGTTCCGGTAACGACTTTGTATATGCTGCTATAGAGTGCAGTTATGTGCCACTGGTACACGAATTTTCACTACTATTCAATTTAAACCAGAGCGTTCATGATTAACAAAAATTTTAATCATGATTAATCATTGATGATTAAAATTTCAATTTTGGTGATTATTGATTATGATTAATGATTAATTTGATTTTTAGGGTGATTAAAGATTATGATTAATGATTAAAATTGGTTTTATCTGTGATTATTGATTATGATTAATGATTAAAAATGGCTCATTGATTAAAAATCATGATTAATCATGATTAATCAATCACAAAAGAACTGGAAATGATTGAAATATATTTATTGTTTAACATGTTTTTGAAATTTCAAAAGTAAAAGGTAACTCTATCCGGGAGATTTTTGAAAAAAGAATCATAAATTATATTATTTAGAACAGCATTTGAACCAATTGAAATTGAATCATATATTCCATTTTTGGTGATGAATGATTAATGATTGATTAATATTTTTTTCTTATGATTATGATTACTGATTAATGATTAGATTGCAAAAACAGTGTGATTAAGATTAATGATTAATGATTAAATAAGATTTTTTTTGTGATTATGATTAATGATTTTGATTAATCTTAATCATTAATCATTAATCATGATTAAATTTATGATTAATCATTAACGCTCTGAATTAAACAAACGTCATGCTAATAGCAAAATACCTGGGATTTATTTAGGAATTCTTTCAAGGACACCTTCAGAAATTCATTTAGGCATTTATTCAGGACGTCTCAGGGATTCCTTCATCAATGCCACAACGGACTTCTCCACGAGTTTCTCATTCGAGAATTCTTGCATTGGCATCTTACAGGGTTCCGGTAGTGTGTTTCAGGGTTTGTTTCAAGAAATGCTTCAAGAATTCATCCCACGATTTCTTTAGACATTTTTACAGATACTTCTGCAAAGATGCATCGGCGAATTCCTCCAAGATTTTTTCCATAGCTTCCTTTAGTGATTCCGTCATCGATTGCTCCAGAGAATTTTTCAAGAATTTCTCCTCTCTCACCAGACATTCTTCCGGGGATTTCTCCTGGGATATCTATAGAGGTTCCTCCAGTGATTGTTCCAGTTGTTTCAGTGCTTTTTTCGATAATTCCTCCAGGAATTTCTCGAGGGATTCCAGTTAACAGAAATTCTTTTAGGTATTTCTGTATGTTAGTGTTTCTTCAGAGATTTCTTCTAGGATTTCTCCATATATTCCTTTAAGAATTCCACTAGTGATTGGTCTAATAATTCCATCTGGAATAATTCGAAGTAATTCAGCAGGAATATCTTCCAGAAGCCCTTACAGGAATTTTTTCCAGAGATATGCTAAACATTAATCCAGGAGTTCATTAAAACATTGTACAAAACATTCTGTCGTCCAAAAATTGTTGCAGACATGGATTTCATATTCTTTTCCCTACTGAAATTCTTCCAGGAATTTGTTAAGAAATCTTTCCTGGGATTTCCTAAGGAAATCCTCATGAGATTGCTTCCGGGATTCCTCCGTGGGGTTTTTTCAGGAATTCCACCAGATTTTCCTTCAAGAATTCCTCCAGGGATTTATCCGGGAATTTCTTCTGTGATTCTTTCAGGAACATCTCCAAAGATTATTTTAAAAATTCTTCCAAGGATTCCCCCAGGATCACTTTTTAGAATTCCTTCGGGAGTTCCTCTTGGAATTCTTTCAGGAACTCCTCCAGGAATCAATCCAGTACTTCCTTTGGGGAATGTTTAGGGATTCCTTTAGGAATGCCTCTAGAAATCGCTTTCGGGATTCCAAGGATTCGATCTGCAATTTCTTCAGGAATTCTTCCTGGGATTCTCCAGGAACTTCTCAAGGGATTCCTCCACAATTTTCTTCAGAGATTCCTTCAAGAATTATTCCAGGGAATCCTCTGGGAATTGCTGCAGGGATTCCCCTGAAAATTCAGCCAGGGATCGTTCCGAAATGCCTTTAGAGATTCCTCCAGAAATTCCTCCAGGAATTCTTCTAGAGATTACTCCAGGAGTATTTCTAGAGATTACTCCGTTAATCCCTACAGGCATTCCTCTAGGATGTTCTCCAGGGATTCCTCCGAGAATTTCTATAGTGGCTTAACTCGGGAATTACTTCTGTGAATCTTTCTGGGACAGCTTATTTTAAAAAATCCTCCAAAGATTCTCCCAGGAGCTCTTCTAAGGATTCCTTGAGGAATTCCTCCTTGCATTTTTTAAGGAACTCCTCTAGGAATTGTTTAGGGATTCCCTTAGAAATTCCTCTTGAAATTGATTCCGGGATTCCTTCTGGAGTTTCTTCAGGAACTCTTCTAAGGATTCCTCCAGAATTTCCTCATCTGCAGTTTCTTCAGGAATTATTCCTGGTATTCCTCACTAGATTCATCCACGAGTTTCTTAATGAATTCCCGTAGGAATTTTTCCAAAGATTCCTCTGGGAATTCCTGCAGGGATTTCTCTAGAAATTCCTCCAGCAATTCATCTAGAAATTTCTCCATAAATTCCTCCAAAAATTATTCTGGAGATTTCTCCAGGAGTTCCTGTGGAGAATCTTTCAGGACTTCTTCCATGCATTCCTCTAGAGATTCCTCCAGTAATTGCTTGCAGGATTCTTACAAGAATTCCACCAGAAATTTATCCAAGAAATTTCTAGCGTTTCCTCCAAGGATTTTTTTTCAAAGTCTTCTACAGGATTTTTTTCAAAGATTTTCCCAGGAATTACTTCAGAGAATACTCCAAGAATTCCACCAGGAATTCTCCTAGGCATTCTACCAGGAAAATTTTCCAGGCATTCTTTTAGGGATTCCTCCTTGGATTCTTGCAGAGATTTCTCCAGGAATATTGTTAAGCGATTCCTCCAGGAATTCTACCAGATATTCCTCCAGGAATTGCTTTAAGGACTACTCCAGAAATTCCTCCAAATTCTTCCAGGACTTTCTACTGGAATTGTTTCAAGAATTTTTCCTGGGATTCCTCCGAAATCTATCAAGGCATTCAGGATTTCATCCAGAATTTTTTCCAGGGTCTCCTCGAGGAATTTATTCAGGGATTCCTCCAGGAATTTCACCAGGAAGTAATCAAGGAATTCCGTCATAAATTATGTCAGCAATTTCTCCAGGAAATCTTTCAGAAATTCTTTCAGGATTTTCTGTAGAATTTCCTTTTAGCATTTTTTCAGGAATTCCTCCAAGAGTTCTTCCAGATTTTCCTCAAGGAATTGCTACAGGGATTCCTCTAAGAACTCCGCTAAAAATTCCTCCAGGAACTTCTTCAGGGATTCTCCACGAATTTCTTCAAGAATTCCCCCAGGGATTCCTTCAGAAATTCCTTGGCGGATTTCTCCAGGAATTCCTCTAGAAATTTCTCTAGAAATTCCTCCTGGAATTTATCAGGGGATTTTTTCCGAAATTCCTCCCAGGGTTCCTGTAGAGATTACCCAGAAACTCATCCTGTAATTGTTGCAAAAATTCTTTCAAAGATTCCTCCGGGATTTCTCAAAGGAAAACCTCCAGGAATTCCTCCAGGCATTCCTCCAGGATTTTATCCAGGAATTTCTCCAGGAACTCCTCCAGGAAATTCTCTAGAAAATATTCTAAGAATTTCTTCAGGAATTCCTCCAGCAATTTCTCTAGGAATTAATCCAGAAATTGCTCCTCGACATCCTGCAGAAATTATGTCACCAATTTCTCTAGGAATTTTTCCAAAAAATCTTCTGAGGATTTTTTCAGAAATCCTTCCAGGAAATTTTCCAGGATTACTCTCAGGAATTTTTCAGGGATTCCCCCGGGGGTTTCTCCAAGAATTTCTCCAGCGATTTTCCCAGGGATTCCTCCACGAAACCGAAGATTCCTCCAGGAAATCCTCCAGATGTTCCTCTAAGGATTGTTTCAGCAAATCCTTTAGGGATTCCTTCAGAATCCTTCCAGGAAATTCTCCAGGAACACCCGCAGGATTTTCTCAGGGATTCCTCCAGGTATTCCTCCAGAAATTCCTCTAGAGATTCCTCCTGGGGTTTCTTCGCCAATTTCTACAAGGATTCCTCCAGAGATTCCTTCAGGAATTCCTTCAAGGATTTCTCCAGGAATTCCTCCAAAGATTCCGCTAGAAATTCCTCCAGGATTTTCTCAAGGGATTTTTTCAGAAATATGAAAATAATATAAACTTCCCAGAATTCCTGTGGAGATTCCTCTAGAAACTTATCCAGTAATTTTTTCATGAATTTCTCTAGAGGAATTTAATCATGGATTCGTCCAGCAATTCTCACAGGAATACGTTTAGCAATTCCTCCACGATTTTATCCAGGAATTCCTTCTGGAACTCCTTCAGGAATTCCTCTGGGAATTACCCCAGGAATATCTTCAAGAAATCCTCCCGAAATTTCTCTTGGAATTTCTCCTGAAATTCCATCAGGAATTGCTTCAAGAATTCTCCAAAGATTTCTCCACGAAATTCTCCAGAGATTTCTCTACGAATTTCTGCTGAGATTTTCTCATGGATTCCTCCAGAAAATCCTTCGAAGATTCCTCCTGAAAATCCTTTGAAAATTTCTCCAGGAATCCTCCAGAAGTTCCTCCAAGGATTCTTGCAGGAAATTCTCTAGGAATTTCTTCAGAATCTCTTCCAGGAATACCTTCAGGAATTTTTCAGGGGTTTCCCCAGGTATTCTTCCAGGGATTTCTCCATAAATTTCTCCAAGGATTCTCCCAGGGATTCCTTATGGTATTCCTTCGAGGATATATCCAGAAATTCCTCCAGGAATTGTCTAAAAATTCTATAGCTGAATCCGGCAGAAAATCATTCCAGATTTCCATCAGAATTTGGTACAGAACATTCTCAAATTGCACCAGTTACTCCTTTAAGATTCGTACCACAATTCTGTCAAGTAGTTTTGAAAAACAATTATTATTTCTTCAAAATTGACCGCAAATATTTCAGTATTTCTTATGGGAGCCCTTGAGAATGTAGTAAGTATTTTCCTGACAAATGAAACTTATTAATCCAATTCGGATTATTCTGAAAATCATCTTGGGATTCAACTTATTTTCCAAGATTTCTCAAAGGATTTGTTAAGAAATTCTTCTAGAATGGTTCCCAATAATTTCACCCCCGAAAAATGTATTTCAGGGATGGATTCAGATTATTTTCAGAAACTGAAAATGTCTGATTAAAACATAACAATTGATTTCAAAATACAAAACGGATTTGTCTCTAGTATTTGTTTTATTTGATACAAAATTTACCTGAGTTCCAGAAGGTCCCTAAGTATTCCAGGATTTTCCCTGTTAAATATAATTTCCTCAAGCTTACCGGTTTTCAGGTGTTTTCCAAGTAGTATACACCCTGATTTCATAAGGATTCTAGAACATCCAGAATCAATCTAGAAGCATCCCAGAATGATTGTGGGGGTAACCTAGATGAATTCTGAATGCCCCTCAGAGGAATCTTAAAGCATCCACGAAGGAATCTGGAAGCATCCCATAACGAATTTGAAAGGGCTAGAATATAAACGACTCATAAAAAAGTGATCATTTTCCATAACAAAATCAGAAATTGCCAATCAAGAAGTAGGAATGGGAGCAATTATTAACTACAAAATTTCCATAAACAAAACAAAAAGTGCATAAATAAATCAAAATTTCCCATGACTAATTGATTTTTGAGCAATAAAAAAATGTCGGAATTTCCACGAATAATTCAATAATTGCAATAAATAACTACATTTTTTCCACCAAAAAAGTTTAAATTTTCCATAAATAAATCCGATTTTTTCATAATTAATTTAAAAAATTCCCAATTAAAAAACATCAAAAAAGCAATTGAATGCAATTCTAGCTAAAAATACCCGTCAAGCCGTGCGGCAAAGCCGCATAGAGGATTGAGGAACTGAAGCGGCAGAAGGCCGCCGAAGTTTCCAAAATCCGACGCGCCGTAACTGCGTTGATTCGGTTCTAGGCAATGCACAGATCCAAGAATTTGTCCGGTATAATGCGAACAGAGATGCCATCCCTTTTAAAGTCCGACGAGCGTAAGCGAGTTCGGACAGCAAGCGATTATCTGTTAAATTGCACACATAGTTTCAGTCTTTCTATCATAGTTCTATGATGTAGTATGTTAGAAATTTGTTATTGAAAAAAAAATAGTTTTTATTGCAATTGCTAATTTATTTGTGGAAATTCTGACATTTTTTATTGCTCGAAAATCAATTATTTATGGATAAATTTGATTTATTTATGCACTTTTTGATTGGTTTATGGAACTTTTATAGTTTATTATTGCTTCCACCCCTATTTATTTATTGGCAATTCTGGAAGCATCCCAGGATTTGTTGAGCAACCAAGTATTCTGAAAGTAACCCAAAAGAATTCTGGAAGTATCCAAGAAGCAGGTATTCTGGAGTATTCTGGAAGCATTTCAGAAAGATTCTGGAAGCATCTTAGAACGAAACAGCAAACATTCTATAAGGAATCTTGAAGCATACCGAAAGAAATCTGAAAGCATCCCAGAAGAATTTGGAAAGCATCTCAGAAGGAATCTGGAAGAATCCCAGAAAAACTCAGGATGCATCCTTAAAAAAACTGGAAGCGTCCCAGAAAAATTCTAGAAGCAACCTAGAAGATATCTGAATGCAACTCAGAAGGATTCTGGAAGCATTCCAGAAGAAATCTGGAATAATTCCAGAAACCTCTAGAAACAGCATAGAAATAATCTGAAAGTATCCCCAAAGAACACGGGAGACATCTTTAAAAAAAAATGGAAGCATCGAAGAAGTGTTCTGGAAGTATCCTAGAAGGATTTTAGAAGCATCTTTGATGGATTCTGAAAGTATCCTAGAAGAAATTTGGAAGCATCTCAAAATAAATTTGAAAGCATCCCTGGAAGATTCTGTAAGTAACCTCGAAGAGTTCAGAAAGCAACTCAAAAGAAATCTGGAAGCATACCTGAAAGATTCTGCGAGCAAGCTCGAAAAATTCGGAAAGCAACCTCGAAGGAATCTGGAAGCATCCCAGAAGAATTCAGGAGACATCTCTGAAGGATTATGAAAGCATTCCTGATGGATTTTGCAAGCATACTCGAAGGATTCTGAAAACATTCCTTAAGGATACTGAAAGCATCAAAAAAGGATTCTGGAAGAATCCCAGAAAGATTGTGGAAGCGTCCCACAATAAATCTGGAAGCATCCCAGAATGAATGTGGGAGCAACCTAGAAGAACTCTGAAAGCAACTCAGAAGGATTCTTAGAAAAAATGTGGAAGCATCCTAGATGAAATCTGCAAGTATCCCATAAAAACTTGGGAAGCATCCCAAAGGAAAACTGGAAGCATCCCAGAAAGATTCTTGAAGCAACCTAGAAGAAATTAAAAGGAAACCAGAAGGATTCTAGAAGCATCCCAGGAGGAACCTAAAAGCATACCAGAAGCATGCTGGAAGCATCCCAAAAGTATTCTGGAAGCATTCTATAAGGAATCCGGAAGCATCTCAGAAGTGTTTTGGAAGTAACCCAGATGGATTCTTGACCCAATCTAGAAGAATTCTGGAGCATCCCTGAGGGATTCCGGAAGCATTCTGGATTGCCGTTTAGTGGCCACCAATATATTTTGGTCAACCTGAATGCTCTTGATAGTGAATTTTGTTACATTCTTTAAGCTGCAGCATAATTTAGATATTCGTAGTACAGGTATCCAGAGGAACTCGGAATTGTGAATGTAATGTAAATGTCTATAAGAGTAAGTCTTCTGTATATTCACTTATACGGATGTTCCAGGTTGTTCCGGATTGCTCCGGAACCACAATTGCACCATAATATGCAACTGATACCATCCGGAATGTGATTTACTTCTGATTTGCGGCTTCAAAATAAATATCTGGTGCGAAAGTATTCTTTGATGAGAATGGTTTTGCTTTCCGTAAGGAACTCGGGTTGATTCCGGCCCTCTAGCTGGCCAGGGTGAGGCCTCCGGTCAACGGGACCGCCACCAATCGATTCAGCACACTTTTTCCAAGCGAGAATGGGCTCAGTCATTGGCAGAACCCGTTACCCAGCTGAGAAATGAATTTAGTCGTGTTTTGGGTTCATTTTTTCCCACTGTGCACCGTTTTAAATTTGCGAACCAACCAACAAAAATTCAGTTCATTACGATAAATCCAGTACTCCACTCGACGTGGAGCAATGTTGTTTTCTAACAACTTTAGAACTTCACTGAACATTACATATGTCTAATAGACACATCTTAATAAGATGAAACACTAAAAAATCTGTACGGACTAGCTGCTGATTTCTTGGAGTGTTTTTAAAAATGCTACTGATGAAAATTATAGAATAAGTCTTGGAAGATTATTTACTAAATTTCTTAATTTAAAACTAATAAACATTCTTGCTAAATGTTGCAGTAAAGATCCTTCAGATTCTTGCATGAGATAATTTTGGATAAAATTTCTGATGGTATTGCGAAGCAAACTTCTTGAGCACTTTTTGTTTATGCAGCAATTTATAATCCAATTCTGAATTTTAAGTGTTATATTTTCATCACAGAGATGGAAATCCCCAGGTTGTTTCATATCTTTATACCGTGAGGTCGCCATTCACCGATCATTTAACGACATTTTCATAAAGTATATGACATAAAAAATCGACGTTTGCGAATATTGGACTTTAATTTACGTTAACAACTCAACAATTATGTTGTTATTATAGAAAAAATATAAAACGATTGTAAAATATGTTTACAACCAAAAAAATAAAAAAATTCAAATGTGTTATCTCTTGGCTCCTATTACCGCTCATGCATCCATTCACCGCTCACTGGATTATTTTTTCATGGGATCACAAAAACTATTCATTTATATATAAAACAAAATAACTCTTATTTACCAAAGTATTGATGATTCATGACGTTCAGTTCATCCTGTTTTGTCAAAATGGAATCTTTAACGGGTTTTATTTGTTGGATGTTTCTTCCGCTGTTTGCCCTGAACAGTTCCCATGTTGTCCTGCAGCGCAATGTGAGAAATATTTTTAGAGGACGTGATTTCAGGTACACCCATATAAAAACTTGGTGAAATGAAAGTTTTTTTAATGTGGCAGCATGTTACATTCACTTTTGTTACGATACTTTACTAACATTTGATCATTTTTGTATGATTGGCCCAAAATGAGCGGTGAATGGCGACCGCACGGTAGTCAGTAATTTACAATCGAGAAGGGAATATTTTAAACAGTTTTCATTTTTACTTGGAATTATTCGTAAGGCCTCGAATATACGGGATCAAATATGACAAGGAATGAACTAAAAAGTACCATCTCTGTGACACTTATGAAAAATCGATCGAGTCAAACCCTGTGTATTAGCAGCTTAACGGTTCTTTTTAGGAATGACTGACGGTCTATCTCATGGAATGCATAGATGATCATTTTCAATGACAGCTCTCCAAGCTCTCAGTCCTTAACTTTGGTGGAAGTGCTCATAAATCTAAGCTGAAAGCAGGCAGAAGAAAACTCTCCAGGAAAGGGGTAAAAATATAAGAAAATGGCACATTTTCTAAAAAAAATCCATCTTTATGACGTAAATGTTCGTTTTAACTGTCTAATCTACTGAAAATAAAGATAAAATTGTCTCTTATTCACTGAAGAGTTACCGGGGCCAAACTGCCTGGGTGGCCCCCATCTTGCTCCACCGCATATCCCACTACTATTCACCTAGCTTAAAAGATTTGCCAAAGTGGTGCACCATCCAAACTCTGTTCTATTGGCTAACAAGCTTCTGAATAACCGCTTCACCCTTCATGTTTTGTCCTCACGCCATTAACTGAAAACCAGCGAACTCTTATCGCCTCGTTATGAATCACCCCCTATATTTTCTTCCAGCCCAAAAAACCCTCGGAACCAATCTACGCCGAACCGACCAAGATCACCGTCCAGCGTGACAAATCACCGGCCCCGGAAAGTCACAGCGGAGGCGGCTCCGGCAGCAACGATGACACCGAAGACACCGTCGAGTTCCGGTCGAAGTTAGGCAGCATGGGCGACCCACCGGAGCACACCAAATCCACCATGATCCTCAACCGACGGAGCGATACGCTTCCGTCGGCGAAGGCTTCCTCCGGTGAGCAACCGCAACGGTTGAGTGACTCGCTGGCCGGGATGAATCAGAACGTGGACGAAAATGGTGAACCGCGGCCGATGCGAAAGTTCCACTCGAAGAGTTTCAGCCTGTCGGAGAACAAGCTTAGTCTGTCGGTTGCGGGCGGGGGCGGTGGAGGAGGTAGTTCCGGGGGTAATGTGTTCCAGCACAATCGGGATCTGTGGCAGAAGCGGGCGACGCAGAGTTCGTACCAGAACTTGACCACCTCGCGGATACTGAGCAGGAACCGGATTGCGCCGGATTTGGTGATGGATTTGCCGCCGGCCGCGATTGGGAAGGACGGTGTCAGCAGTGCTTCCAGGTAAGTGTCTTAATATATTACACTATAGTATCACCTTATTATACAAATGTTTAATTTTCACCCACAGAGAATCGCTGGACAGTGAACTGGAGGACATGACGTCGGCGGAACGATTCGCCGCCCAGAACCAGTGCACGTTGAAGAAGAACGAACGGTTTTTGACGGAACCGGTTGTGTACGAGAACACCACCGGCAAGAAGGAGGTCAAGCTGGACGTCAAGGGTACGGTGGACAAACCGAAGGCGGAGGTTAAACCTCAGGAGAGCAGTATTAAAACGCCGACATCGACGACGGACATTCCGAAGATCGTCGAAGAGAGTGGCGAGGTCAAGGAGGTAAGTATAGGTCCATCGGATGAGGTGCTTCACATTGAGGAGTCTTCCAGTACGGGTGGTGGTGGTGCTGGTGGCGAAACGCTTCAAGCTTCCACTCCGGTGGTGGGTAAAGAACTCGCCAAGAGTCCCATTCCGGCCAGAAATACCCAGAAGTTCGTGTCGCAGTTTGCGGACTTGCACCTAACCGGTGGTTGTCTGGTGAAGTCGTCAGAGTGCACTTCCGGGGCGGCAGCGACATCGTTGGCTCAGGAACAGCAGGCGAAGAATCTCAGTTCCTTCAAACCGCAGGTGAAGGTTAAGCCGCAGATTCTGAAGAAACCCCAGGTGCTTCCGCCGCATACGCCTGAGATGGGCCGGAGGGCACAAGAATAGGGACGGCTTATGGGGCTGGGGTCCCGGTCCAAAACACTCAATCTCTAAGTGATATACCAAATAATAGTTGCATGTGTTAGGAAGTATAGTAGAGTAGAACGTAGAAGAGGAAGAAGCCAGAGAGTGTGATGATTGCGGATGATTGCGTGCGCGCACGGGAATTGGGAAACACAGGGTCCGTCCCAGAGAATGGGGAGAGTTGGGGGAAGAATCGCTATTGGGCATTGAAATAAAATATTAAAACAGGGACGATAAGAAACCTAAAAGTCATGAACCCTTTTTAGAACGGCTTTTGGCTCGCATTTTAAGGCTTTCGATGGATGGTAACGCGTAGAAATGTAGCGAAGCATGGGGGAAAACACCAATATTTGCATAAACAATAAAAAAATTACTATAATAATATTTAAGACTGGATTGGTACAATATACAAATCGAAATGAAGTAAATTAGATGTGAAAAATAAAACGAAAAACACAAGTCAGAAATTATAGCACAGACGCAGTAGGCGGTGTGGGCTTATCCCCTCGAATCAAAGAAATCGAATTTCTAAGTCAGTAGAGGTACGATTTTTGTTCGTTTTTAAGTGTAAACAAGTATAGATTGTGGTTATTTCAAATAAGTTTTATTCAAAAACCCAGTACTCGAACATCACACGAGAGTTATTGAGAACCTACAATTTAGTAAAAGTATGAAACTTCAGGATCTGATCTTAGCATTAGTTGGAATAATTATACTTCCTTATCATTCGAATCCTTAGCCATAATGAACATCGAATTTCTAGGTTAGGTTATTTTTTTTCGGCAAGTTTTAGCATTTTATTATCGAACAAATATTTTATTCCAAAATAAATAATAAATAATCATAAAACTCTTTTTAGTTAAATTGATTTTAAACGTGGTTCATCCGCAGTACCCGCCAATATTTTTGAAACAGGTTTTTATTTCAATCCAATTTCGAAAGTAGGGGTAGACGGGGCATAATGAGCAGCTTAAGCATTTTGCCACCAAATCCAGTAAATTAAGTGCAACCAATGTGTAATTTTATCGTTCAATCCTCATTTGAACCTTAACTGACAAAAGCTAATCGTTGAAATTCCGAATAAAGTTATAAATGTTGTAGAATTTTATGTTTTTAAAAACGTATAAAATCGCGAGTTGCGTTTTGGGGGTGGGGCATAATGAGCACCCTGTGTGGGGCAGTATGATCAATATCAGTTTTGTACACAATCAAATGCTAATTGACTATTCTTGTCAATGATAAAGCATACCGGCAACCATCAATGAGAATTTGAAGGGATTACGGGGTTTAATTTGTAGGGAACTGTGGGGTTCCAATGAATCTTCTATTGAGGATTTTTTAAACGGTGATAATATACAGATACTGAGATTTTAAAGCTAATAAATTGAAAGTTACAGACAAAACCTTACTATATGCATCAAAACAGAGAAAACCAAAATTAAAATTTGTTTGTTGAAGATGTTTACCATTTTCATTATTTTTTTCACTAGTTGCTCATTCTGCCCCACCCTACTACCAACTCTTTGAAGCATATTTTTTCAACAAAATAATTATACAAATAGTTCAAAAGTGTTACAAATACATTTCATTGGCCTAGGGAATATCAAGAAAATCGATAGATGCCCACTAAGTTGTGATTTCGATACCCAAAACCTTATTTTAGGTCACCTGATTCTTATAATATTTTCCCAGTATATGGCCACTTTACGCATTTTGATTAATATTTCAAGGTAAACGGATTTTTTGACTAATGTTTTGTCCTCAACTCATTGGATTTTAGATAATAAGGCTACAATTAAGCAACTTGTTTTGTTAATTTGAAGATTTACAGTGAAAATACAAGGTGCTCATTATGCCCCACCTGCTCATTATGCCCCGCCTACCCCTAAATCTGTTCTATCCACTGTGTTACAAATTCAAATAAAACGTGACTGGATTGTTGATTGTTGGTCTAGGACGTTCAATTTTCTACACATAATTGTCCCATATGAATAGGAAACCCAGCAAATATGGGACTTATATGCGATCATAGGCAGTACCTCTCTTCAACTTAGTGCTTAGTGTGGAGCGGATCTGGTGTGATGGTTAGAACACTTGACTATCACGCCAAGGACCTGGCATCGAATCCCACTCCCGACAAACTCACAACAATGTGGGTTCTTCCTTCGGAAGGGAAGTAAAGCGTGGGTCCCGAGATGAACTAGCCTAGGGCTAAAAATCTCGATAATACAGATAAAAAAAACTTTGAAAATTTGAAGGGTTTCAAAGTGATTTTCGACCTGCACGCAGAGAAATAAATTGTGAACACATTTTAATTCTAGTTCAAATCAACCGATTTTTCAGTTTACTAATAGCGACAGACTGATTTTCAGTTTAAACTGAACTGTGTCATTGATTGATAATACAAATAATTTCATTAGTCGAAATTTTTGACAGTCTGTTAGACCAAACTGAGATTAGGTTGTTTCAACATGAAATAATTGATTGTTTTAAACGACTGCACTTTTGCCGTGAACAAAGCTGGAATGTGATTGTGTTGGTGACGGCAGCAGCTGCGGCAGGTCGAAAATCTATTTTAAGAGACTCGGCAAGCGGATGGAAAGTACAACGAATAAAATTAAGACAAAAAGGCGAAACCGACCAACGTTTTGTGGATGCTGTCTTGAGCACCTGCGCGTTATCTATCACAGCCAAAACTGCACTTGGAAGTTGCGGTGAAGAATTTACTAGACCTTCGTCGTTGTGGCGAAGTTGAGGTAATAATTTTGAAGATGTGTGAGTGCTTCCGGGTCATGTTTGTGGTCCCCATTTTGTAGAAACAAATGAAGTTTCTAACGTTATATGGAATGATGGTAATTAATTGGTCGTTTCTATCTATAAACTCTAAGTAAGAACAAAGAAAAATAACTTTGGAATGAGTGAATTCTCAGTTTGAAAATCAACCATGCGTTTTATTGTTTTAAACAAGCGTCATTTTTCTGCGCGTGCCGCAGCAGCTGCCGTCACCAACAAAATCACATTCCGGTTTTGTTAGCGACAAAAGTGCAGTCGTTTAAAACAATCCATTATTTCATGTTGAAACAACCAAATCTCAGTTTGGTCTAACAGACTGTCAAAAATTTCAACAAATGAAATTATTTGTATTATCAAATAGTGACACAGTTCAGTTTAAACTGGAAATCAGTCTGTCGCTATAGCAAACTGAAAATTGGCTGATTTGAACTAGAATTTAATTGTGTTTACCATTTATTTCTCTGCGTGAGCATTTACTCAGGTTGGTATGATAAAACAAAAAGTAAACTCGAACATCGTAATCCATATAATTAAAATTGGATTGAGTATAAATAAAATTAGATTAAGTCACCTACGGACCATGCTCACATGAAAGTGAGCACATTTACCTGCTACATAAACGTCGAATTATGATCACAGGATGTTGCTTGGAGTGTAATTACCACACTTTTAGGGAAGCTCTGATGACCCTCCGAGGCCACAGGCAGAGATGCCAGATATACAGATTTTTCTGTATTATACAGATTTTTGACCTTCCATACAGACAAGATACAGAGTACAGAAAAATACAGATTTTTAAAATGTGATACAGATTTCTCCAGAAAGCATACAATTTGAAGTTGTTTTCAATAAACTTAATGAAAACTTTATAAATTGTTGCTTAAACTTCACAAAATTTATTAATATTTGTACATTTTCACACATGTATTGGAAAAGTAAATACCAGTTAAAATTGAAAACTGTCAAAAAGGAGTACCTTTTTGATAGTTTCTATTAAAATCTAGGATTCTCGGTGTCTACTATACCCCCAAATACAGCGATACTGAAAAATCTGTATTGATACAGATTTTTCGATGAAATAATGTGGCATCTCTGGCCACAGGTGTCCTCTTCTATGAAAAGTACATGACCTTAGGCTTACTTATATTGATATTTAACATTATGATTTTCAAAGTCAAGCCGATATGTATGGCCATTGAAAGTTGTTTTGGGTAAAATACACCCAAAAATATAGGTATCAAACTTCCCTCCTGGAGGAAACCCACGAGGACTTCCAGCATGAAATCCTGTATGTAAGAATCCCAGTAGAAACTCCTGGAGAAACTTCTGGAAGAATCCTAGGAGGAACTCCTGGAGGAATCCCAAAACAAGCTTTTGGAGGAATCCATGAGTAACCCCAGGAGAAACTCCTGTGGGAATTTCAGGAGGAGTCTTAGGCAGAACGTCTGGATGAATGCCTGGTGGAACTTCTGGAGGAATTCCAGGAGGAACTCCTGGAAAAATCCCAGGAGTAACTCCAAGAGTAGTCCCAGGAGAAACTCAAGGAGGAATTCCAGGAGAAATTCCAGGAGGAATTCCAGGAGAAATCCCAGGAGGAACTGCTGGAAAAATCCTAGATAGAACTCCAGGAGGAATCTCAGGTGGAACTGCTGGAAAAATCCTAGAAGGAACTCCAGGAGGAATCCCTGGAGGAACTCCAGGAGAAATCCCAGGAGAAACTGTTGGAAAAATCCTATAAGAAGGAACTCCAGGAGGAATCCCAGGAGGAACTCCAGGTGGAATCCCAGGAGGTACTTCAGGAGAAATCCCAGGAGCAACTCCGGAATGAATCCCAGTAGGAATCCCAGAAGGTTCTCCTGGGAAATCTTAGGAAGATCTCCAGGAGAAATCCCAGGAGCAACTGCAGGAGAAATCCCAGGAGGAACTCCAGGAGAAATCTCTGGAGGAATCCCTGGAGGAACTGTTGGAGAAATCCTAGAAGGAACTCCAGGAGGAATCCATGAGTAACCCTAGGAGAAACTCCTGTGGGAATTTCAGGAGGAATCTCAGGAAGAACGTCTAGATGAATGCCTGGTGGAACTTCTGGAGGAATTCCAGGAGGAACTCCTGGAAAAATCCCAGGAGGAACGCCGGGATGAATCCCAGTAGGAATCCCAGGAGGATCTCCTGGAAAATCTTAGGAGGAACTCCAGGAGAAATCCCAGGAGGAACTCCAGGAGAAATCTCAGGAGCAATCCCCGGAGGAATGTCAGGAGAAATTCCTGAAGGAACCCTAGGAGGAACTCCAGGAGGAATCCCAGGAGGAACTCCTGAAGGAATCCCAGGAGAAACTCCTGGAGATGACCCAGAAAGAACTCCAGGAGAAATTCTAGGAGGAACTCCTCGAAGAATCCCAGGAGGAACTCCAGGAGCATTCCCAGGAGGGACTCCAGGAGGAGCTCCAGCAGGAATCCCAAAAGAAACTCCAGGAGGAATCCCAGGAGGAACCCTCGAAGGAATCTTAGGAGAAAATCCTAGAGGAATCCCGGGAGGAACTCTTGGAGGAATCCCAGGAGGAACTCCTAGAGGGACCCCAGGAGGATCGCACAGAGGAATCCCAGGATGAACTCTTGTAGAAATGTCAGAATGAACTCGTAGATGAATCCCAGAAGGAATTTCTGGAGGAATCCCAGGAAGTGCAGCTGGAAGAATTCCAGAAGCAACTGGTAGAGACATCCCGAGAGCAACTCTTGAAGCAATTCCAGAATGAACAGCTGCTGTAAGACACAACACAATAGACACAACTCTTGGAGGAGATCCCAGGAACAACTTTTGAATGTATCTGCAGAAACACCTTTAATAACTCCTGGCGGAAACCTAGGAACAAATCTTTTAGGAATCCCTTGTACAGCTGTTGGACTGCTTCCCTTTCGTCATTGAATTTTTAAAACTTTTTTCCTGGGGATTTACCTAAGTATTTTTTTTCTGGTTTTTCAGTTCTCACAAGTCTCCATCCAGAGGTTCTCCTACGTATTCTCTTCCACAAATAGTTCTTTCTGAGATTTATTTTCGGTATTTTTTCGGGATTTCTGAGAGTTGTTCCTGGGAGACTTGTTGTTGTTTTCTCGATATGCTCTCACAGTTTCGAGCTAATCCGTCGGAAATCCGTCCAAAATTTATCGAAAGCTACTTCAGGAATTTCTCTTAGTCGTTTCCTTGAATAGCAATCATACAGTTTTCTCGAGATTTTTGCAAAAGTTCTTCCAGCGATTTCTTTCAGAGAGTTTTCCAATATGTCGAGAAGTCTCAATTTTTCAGGATTTCTCCGGAAGATCTTCTTGAGATTTCTGCGAAGTTTCCCGCAAGATTTCACCTGGATTCCTTGGGATATTTTTCCAGGAATTTCGTACAAAGAATTTCTTAAGTTATCCCAAGAGACATTCCGAGAGAAACTCCTGGAAAAGTTTCTGCGGGACTCCGGGAGCAATTTTTTAAGAAATCCCAAAATGAGCATAATTTCCGATAGGGATAGGTAGAAAAAACCTGGAAAAAGATATACAAGAAAACACAGGAAGAACTTCATGAGAAATAACAATAGCTCCCGCAGAATTCTCAAAAGGTACTCCGAAAAAAAAACTAAGGACAAAGTACAGGATAAATTAAAAAGAACAAACTCTGAGACATCCCAGGACCAACACCGGAAGGAATCTTCTAATAGAAGTCCTCAGAGAAGTCTCGAGAGAGAAATCTCAGGTGAAGCGTCAAAAGTCTTTAAGATGTATCCCGTCTGAAACTCCTGTGGAAATCCAGGGAGAAGCTCTAGAAGACAGCTCAGGGAAATTTCTTGAAGAACTTTCAGGAGAAACTTTGGATGAAATCCCGGAAGGAACTCCTGCAGAAAATTCGTGTAAAAAATGTATGATTCTATGTTTTCATTTTTCTTCAAGATTTTTGAAAATAAGAGAAAGTTTTAGAAGACGTTTATCAACAGTATTCCACCAAGCCAACAATTCGTCACAGATCGTTTTTGAAAATGTAACGCGATGTTGTCGTTTCACGCGTTATTATAAGTTTATTACAGTTGTTTCAAACTCTTCAGTTCACACCATCCACAGCGGTTAACGGCATTCTTTCACAGTTCAATTTTCAAATACTGTCGGAAGCTCCATAGACAAGATAAGATGGCTCTAAAATTGCTATTCTCAACCGAATAACGTAATGAAACTTACTCAAAAAACAACTTATGTCAAATAGAGAAATAAACAAAGCTAAAATAAACTAGTATTCGGAAACAAGGGAGCTACATATAACGAAAGCATAAATCTGAAAGTGGTAATAAACAGATACAAAAACTCTATATTAGATCTGTTTAATACTATCAAAGCTAAAGTCAACTGATCAAATCAACCAATACAATGCAAGGAATACCTTTTTTGCCAATATCGATTAGAAAATTGGAAACAAGAAATCAAACCAAACAAATCCACCAGAATCCAAACCGTAAAATATAAATCATAAAAAATAAATCACTTCAAATCCTTATCTCCGTCGGATCGCATGCATCATCGTTCGTTAATCATCAGAGCGCATCTCAAACATATGGTTACTGTCACAAACACACACACAAATTAATCGTTCGTTAGTCAGTGTTAGTAGTTGAAAAAGCAACAAAATCGTCGTCATTATCATTATCAAAAGAATGAAAACCATTTTAATCGTTCATCGCCGTAACCACCACCTGTAACAATTCCAAATATCTCTACACGTCTTCATACATCGTCCATCATCTACCGAACCCTGCGTTCGTTTAATAATCTCATCAGTCAGTCACCACCAAATTCCAACCATTAAACCGTGTATACTAACAACATACCTTAACCTATATCCGCGATAAACATACTCAACTCACTGTCGTCCGTCATCACTCTCACGAATCCATTATGTATTATATTGATCATAAAACCATGTTCCGAGAGTTGCCAAGCAGAGCAAGCAAGCAGAGAAGAGCACAGGGCAGAAGAATAAACAAAGAAAATAAAAACTGAAAATCATACTCAATAATTGACAGTTTAAGTGGTGTGATTGAGCTAGTTATTGCGAAAGAAATTCCTTCAATTGTGTCATTTGTTGGTTCTGAGCATCTGTTCTCCGTATTAGGATCGGCTGTTAGGACGACCGAGTGCCAGTGAAGGACTCTTAGCCCAACATTGTAATATTGCCCTCCGGAAAGTTAGGGGTTTGGTGCTAGGCCCTGCGAGTCAGCAGTATAATCAACAAGCAGCGAAAAGTAAACAAGATAAGAAAACGATTCAGATCTATGTGACGAAAGAGGACTTGCGATTGGAAGCTCGGTACGTGTAACTGCCAAAGATCTCATAACTTAATCAGGAGCACACGCAGTCTTGCCGATCTACTGAACGACCTAACTACCTGAAGACAGTGCCGGATTTAGGCTTCGGGGGCCCGGGGCAAACCCTATAAAGTGCCCCCCAACAGCAAGATTTTGAAAATTTACATTTTTTCTTCAATGTTGTGTATTGTTCGTATTTTTATTTTTTTAATTTTTACGAACACGAATGTTGTTATTTTTCTGATAATTAACCGAAATGGTATGTTAGACTTATGTTATGATTGTAGTTCATAGGCACAAATTATGTTGAAAAATGGACAAATTGAGTGAAAAAATTGCGTAAAAAAACCACGTAGTTCTGATGAGGATTGAACCCACGTCTTCCTTAATTCGCTAGACAGGGCGCGTTAACCAACACCGCCATAGAAAAGGTAACGGTTCTGTGAAGTAGAAAGCCAACCTGAATCCAACACTCACCACACGCACCGCTCTTCTTCGCAATTCACTAACTCCATCGGTAGACAGGCCCGGATTTAAGGGGGGGCAAAGGGTGCAAGTGGCCCGGGCCCCCCGATCAGGGGGGCCTCCCAATAATCCCTGAGCACTATATATTTGGTTCACGAAACCTTAAAAAATGCACATCAAAGACGATTATATTTTATGCAAGTTCTAGGGTGATTATAATTGGGATCTTCAAGGGTATCCATCCATATACATAAATTCATAATCTGAAATCGAAATCCAAAATATCATAATTTTGAAACACTCGAGCTATTTGCAGATTTGATTTGAAGTTTTTCTGGGATTTTTTTTGGTATGAGCTCTAAAATCATAAAACTGTTTTGTCGATTTATATTTTGAAGCAAAGAAATTTGCTCTTTCGTAGCTCAATCGAAAACAATATTATAATTACTTAACAATCCAACTGTTTGGAATTGAAGTGTTTTCCAAAAATGACTATTTTGAGGGATCGGTTGTAATGCTTGATTGCAGCAAATTCATCTCTAGATAAGCATAACAGCATTCAACAATTTGGTAGAAGTTTTTGAAATATTTTGAAATACGCGAGTTTATCTAAAACCCCTTGAAAGTTCTTATTGAGTTCAGTAGATTTTTTTTCTGTGAGTTAAAATTACTACACAAGAACGTCTCTAAGCACAGAATGTTAAAAGAAGTTTTGCAGAGTAAATTAAAATCAGTATATTGATAATACAATTACATTCTGAAAACAATTGCTTAGTACCTATCTGCATTAGTTCATTGAGAACAGATGTTATCATGGGAAAGAGAAGATAATGATTCCAGGAGATGTTTCGAAAATTCGGGACAGTTTTGGAAATCTAATTTCCAAAAACATGTCGGAGCTGCGGTTTAACATCTCTATATTTTGAGTTCCTCTTGTTTTGAAAATGTATTGCTAAAGTTTCCCCTGGTGTCCTACCTTTTTTCTATCTGAATCTTGAAATACTCATAGAATATTGCAATCCCAAATAAAATGTCATAATATGCCTAAGTATTCTTATCAGAGAATGTTGGAGTGGACTGGACATCTACCGATGGAGTTGGTGAATTGCGAAGAAGAGCGGTGGGTGTGGTGAGTGTTGGAATCAGGTTGGCTTTCTACTTCACACACGAAAAATAATTTAATTATTTTATTTATGAGTATAAATTAATAATTTTCATTAGGAATGCCCTAATTGCTTCTATAATTCTAACTTATTTTGTTCATACCAGAACGTAATAAGAGCTATAACATTTCCTTATACACGGTATAAGTTTTATGTTATGGCTAGAAAAGTATAAGTTTTAACTAATAAATTTTCCACGGATTCGTTTTGAAAACTTTTATGGTGAAGATTCGGCTTGAGGAACGGCACCATTGTTTTTTCAACAAAACCTTCGAGTTTGGCGGAATATCGGGCGGAATGGCGGAATAAAATGCATAAAAGTGCTTGTAGATCACGGTAAGTATTATAACTACATCATTTTAAATTGTAACTTAATCATTTTTATATCAATCTCGATATCAACCAGGATTTCAACAGAGTGGATTATACATTGGTCACAACGTCGGCAGGCACCTCACTGCTTCCCGACACTCCGGCTAACGGAGACAATGCTGGAACGGAGATACGGCTGGCACCATCGCTCCTTGACATCCCGGTTACCTGAAGATGCTGTCTCCCACTTGCTCGCTACCGGAACGGAGATTCCAATTGGTTCCGTCACTCCTCGACCTTGTCCTCGACATCCCGGCTACAGAAGCGGCTACCTGAAGGTGCTGTCTCCGCTTGCTCCCTACCGGAACGGAGATTCCGGCTGGCTCCGATGCTTGTCGACGCTCCGGCTGCTGCCGGCATTAATGAGTGTTCATGATTTCGTGTCTATATAATGTAGTGATGTTGAGTTTAATGAACAAATAAATGAAGTTTATCGTTATCAAAACATTGTTATTTTTTAAAATTTTAGAAAAAGGCAAAATTTTTAGAGTCTGCCTTCAAAATATGCGCGTCATACATTTTATTAGATCTGATGCATACATACTACTAGGCAATTCTAATACTAATTATTAAGAATAGCGAATGACATTCATAAGTTAAACTTATACATTATATTTATCGTATGTTATGCTTCATATTACACGCATAGATAAGCTTCATGAGGAAAACGAAATGGCAAAAATGTATAACATTTTCTTATACATTCAATAAGGATTTTTCTTTTCGTGCAGAACCGTTACCTTTTCTGTGGCGGTGTTGGTTAACGCGCCCTGTCTAGCGAATTTAGGAAGACGTGGGTTCAATCCTCATCAGAACTACGTGGTTTTTTTACGCAATTTTTTCACTCAATTTGTCCATTTTTCAACATAATTTGAGCCTATGAACTACAGTCATAACGTAAGTCTAACATACCATTTCGGTTAATTATCAGAAAAATAACAACATTCGTGTTCGTAAAAATTAAAAAAATAAAAATACGAACAATACACAACATTGAAGAATAAATGTAAATTTTCAAAATCTTGCTGTTGAGGGGCCACTTTATAGGGTTTGCCCCGGCCCCCCCCCGAAGCCTAAATCCGGCACTGTCGGTAGATGTCCAGTCCACTTCCAACATTCTCTGATAAGAATACTTAGGTATATTATGACATATTATTTGGGATTGCAATATTCTATGAGTATTTCAAGATTCAGATAGAAAAAAGGTAGGACACCAAGGGAAACTTTAGCAATACATTTTCAAAACAAGAGGAACTCAAAATATAGAGATGCTAAACCGCAGCTCCGACATGTTTTTGGAAATTAGATTTCCAAAACTGTCCCGAAGTTTCGAAACATCTCCTGGAATCATTATCTTCTCTTTCCCATGATAACATCTGTTCTCAATGAACTAATGCAGATAGGTACTAAGCAGTTGTTTTCAGAATGTAATTGTATTATCAATATACTGATTTTAAGTTACTCTGCAAAACTTCTTTTAACATTCTGTGCTTAGAGACGTTCTTGTGTAGTAATTCTAACTCACAGAAAAAAAAAATCTACTGAACTCAATAAGAACTTTCAAGGGGTTTTATGGTCATAAGCACCAACGCAGTTGATACGAGATTTAATCTCGATTTGCGAAAATCCAGATTAAATTTAAATACTCCGTTCGGTAAGCTCCAAGAGAGGATTAATCGAAGAAAACACGAGAAGTACGCAGCCATTCTCTCTCGTGTTCTTTTTTGAGTTGGAGAGTGTGCTCGCAAAAGTGTCAATTCCAATCAGCTGGTGTTTATTTATTTACTTTTTTTATGCAAAACAGATTGTTCCGCCTGCGATGGACAGTGATCGGCCTGTTGGAAATACGTGTTTCGCGTTCTCCTGGAATTCCTACGAGTATTCTTCAGGGAATTCCTACTAAGTCCTACGATAATTTCGATAATTTCTGCGGGTATTCCTATGAAAATTCCTCCGGTAATTCCTATGAGAATAATTCCGGAAAATCCAAAGGAAATTTTTTTCGGGAGTTCAAAGATGAATTCCAAGGGAAACTTCGCCGGGCTGTTCAAGGTACATTGCTCCAAAAATTCATAAGAAAGTTCATCCAGCAAATCCAAGAGAAGTTCCTCCGAGAATTTCAAGAGAAATTCTTCAGGGATTTCCTTAACGAAGTTCTCCGGAAATTCCAACAAGAATAATTTCAAGGAAAATTCCACCGGAAATTCCTCTGAAAATTCATATAAGGATTTTTCCTGAAATTTATATGAGAATTCTACCGGAACTCCTACGAGAGCTTCTCCAGGAATTCCGACGAGAATACACGAGAGTTTCTCAGGAAATTTATTTGAAAAATCCTCCACGAATTCCTACGTGCATTCCTCCAAGAATTCCTACGCGAATTTCTCCAGGAATTTGTACGATAATTTCTTTGGGAAAACCTCCAAAAATTCCTCAGGAAGATCCTGCAAAAAATCTCGCAGGAATTCCTCCAGGAATTCCTCTAGCAATTCTTCCAGGAATTCCTCCAGAAAATCCTCCAGGAATTCCTCCAGAAATTCCTCCGGGAATTCCTCCAGGAATTCGTAAAGAAATTCCTCCAGGAATTCGTAAAGAAATTCCTCCAGGAATTCGTAAAGAAATTCCTCCAGGAATTCTTAAAAAAAAATCCTCCAGGAATTCCTAAAACATTCTTCCAGGAATTCCTGAAGAAACTCCTCCAGGAATTCCTTAAGAAATTCCTCCAGGAATTCCTCAAGAAATTCCTCCGGGAATTCCTAAAGAAATTCCTCCAGGAATTCCTAAAGAAATTCCTCCAGGAATTCCTAAAGAAATTCCTCCAGGAATTCCTAAAGAAATTCCTCCAGGAATTCCTAAAGAAATTCCTCCAGGTATTCCTAAAGAAATTCCTCCAGGAATTCCTAATGAAATTCCTCCAGGAATTCCTAATGAAATTCCTCCAGGAATTCCTAATGAAATTCTTCCGGGAATTCCTAAAGAAATCCCTCCGGGAATTCCTAAAGAAATTCGTCCGGGACTTCCTACGTGAGTTCTTCCAGGAATTCCTAAAGAAATTCTTCCAGGAACTCCTGAAGAAATTCCTCCAGGAATTCCGAGAGAAATTCCTCCAGGAATTCCGAGAGAAATTCCTCCAGGAATTCCGAGAGAAATTCCTCCAGGAATTCCTAGAGAAATTCATCCAGGAATTCCTAAAGAAATTCCTCTAGAAATTCCTCAACAAATTCGTCCAGGAATTCCTAAAGAAATTCCTCCAGGAATTCCTGAAGAAATTCCTCCAGGAATTCCTGAAGAAATTCCTGCAGCAATTCCCCAATAAATTCCTCCAGGTATTCCTCAAGAAATTCCTCCAGGAATTCCTAAAGAAATTCCTTCAATAATTCCTAAGAAAATTCCTCCAGGAATTTCTAAAGAAAGTCCTCCAGGAATTCCTAAAGAAATTCCTCCAGGAATTCCTAGAGAAATTCCTCCAGGAATTCCTAAAGAAATGCCTCCAGGAATTCCTAAAGAAATTCCCCCAGGAATTCCTAAAGAAATTCCTCCAGGAATTCCTCCTGAAACTCCTCCAGCAATTCCTCCAGCAATTCCTCCAGAAGTTCCACCAGAAATTTCTCCAGGAGTACCTCCAGAGATTTTCCAGGAACTCTCCCATGGGTTCTTCAGGGAATTTTTCCAGAAATTTCTCCAGGAGTTCCAGCAGAAAATCTTCCAAGGATTTCTCCAGGACCTCCTCCGGAAAATCCTGCAGAAATTCCCATAGAAGTCATTTCAAAAATTCCTCCTAAAAATCTTCCAGATATTCCTCCAGGAGTTATTCCTGAAATTCTTCAAGGAATTCCTCCACGAATCTGTTTGGGATTCCCCGAAGAAATCCTCTAGAAGCTCCTCCCGGAAATCCATCAGGGATTCCTCCGGAAATCCCCCTAGAGATTCTTCGGGAAATTCCTTTAGGTATTTCTCCAGGAATTTTTGGAGGAATCCCTGTCGGAACAATTCCTCTGGAAATTCTCCTGAAAATTCCTCTAGAACTTCCTCCTGCAATTCTTTTGGGAGTTCCACCAGAAAATCTTCTGAGTTTGCTCCAGAAATTCTCCTTCGGGAATTCTTCCAGAAATTCTTCAGGAAATTTTCCGGGAAGTTGTATAAAAATTCTCGCGGGAACTCCTTTAGAAACTCCTCCAGAAATTTAGCCGGAAATACCTCCAGGAATTGCTCCGGAAATTCCTCCAGAATTTCCTCCGTGAGTTCCTACAGAAATTCTTCCAAAATTCCTCCAGAAATTGCTCTTGGGACTTTACAGAAATTCATCCGGGAATTCCTCATGAATTTTTTCGGGTATTTCTCCAGAAATTCTTCAAGAAATTCATCATACAATTTCTCTGGGAATACCTCCAGAAATTCTTTCGGGAATTCGTCCAGGTAGTCCGCAGGAAATTCCGCCAAAAACCCTATCGGAAATTCATGCAGATATTCCCAGGATTCCCCGAGAATCCAGGTATTCCTCCAAGAAGTCCCCAGAGAATCCTCAGGGATCACTCAAGGAATTTCCCTTGAGAATCCTCAAGGTGGGAAGCCATACTTGGAAATTACTTATTCGTCCACATTCGCATCGCAGGCGATCGAGCGGTGATGCGATTCGTGAGTGATACGAGTGATATTGTACATACGATTTTTCGATGTTTTCAAAAAATGTTTATTATTTTCTTTGCTAATCTAGCATTTCAACAACAATACACTAAAAATATATGCATTACATGCAGAAATTCTCTTCTAGTTATGATAATAGCCGCTTCGATCACTCACCAGCATTCTTCACCACTCGCCATTCATTCATTCGCTTGCGATCCAAACTGCGACGAATGGTAACGAATATCCATGTCACGCAACTTGCGCATCGCTTTCCACTGGTGATGAGGTTGTGTGTTTGATCACGACAATCCGTTTGCTGCATCTTTCTCGATTCGCTTCAGCAAAGAGGAGTGAATATGAATGGAGTGAGGCGAATATACCGATTCTTGCTTGCTGGCAACAGGAGGAATTTCTGAAGCCCTGGAGAACTTGGAAAGGATTTCCGGAGTTATTGTTTGCGATTTTTTGGGGAACCTCTGGAGAAATTCTCGGAGGAATCTCCGAAAGAATTGTTAGAGGAATCTGTGGGGGAAATCTTGGAGGAATATCAGAAAAGTGGATTCTGTGGATCCCCTTGATGGAATGCAGAAGAAATATTTGGTGGATTGGTGTAAGAATCTTTGAAAAAAAAAACCATCGAATAACCAGTGAATAAATTGCAGTAAGGTTGCTGTTACTGGCTTTGAAACAAGTCGTGTTGCTTGGGATTGAGAAAACTCTCAATGAATCCCAGAAAAAATCGCTTGAAGAATCCCGGAAAAAAGCTCGGGTGGAAGCCCAGGAGCAATCCCGGAAGGAATCCCGAGAGGAATCCATGAAGGAATCTCGGAAAGAGTCTCTGAAGAAATCTCCAAAGGAATGGTGAAAGGAATTCCTGAAAGGATCCGGGGAGAAATCAATGATGGAATCTAGAGGGAAATACCTAAATGAATCCTGAGAGAAAAACTAGGAAGGATCCTTGAGGTATCCCTGATGCAGTCTTGGGAATAATCCGTCAATGTATCCTGGGAGAAATTCTCAAAGGAATCCCAGGAAAAAATCGATAAAGGAATTCCGGAAAGAACTCCTGGAGGAATTATTGACAGTAAAGGGCAGTAAAGGGCAATACTGCCGTAATTCTGCAAAGTGACGTAAGCGCCATTCAAAATTTCGATATTTTTTGGTATAATCTATATAATATCTGGTGTAAAAATAACACTGTGGTATGCCTGCTGTATTAGAATGCAAGATCTAGTCGTAATCTATCATCTATGGAAAGAAACTTAGAGGATGAACAAGAGTTTTATGCATAATATCGGAAAAATGGGCCAAAACCTTCAATGTCGCTTACGTCACTTTGCAGAAATACGGCAGAATATGTATCATTGTACTCTTGCTTACGTCGTCGGCGCAGTTGGTCGTCAGAGCGTGTGACCGTGCCGAGCTCTCGATACATACTAATTAGACAGCAGCAAAACAAACTGCTTGGTGGCTAGGTATGCGGAGTGCTTAGGCACCCTACACACTACTCAAACCGTTTGACCAACATTGCCACCGCCCCCTGGTTGGTCGAACCAGCGAATGTTTCTGCAACCGTATGACGAACTGCCAAATCGTGTTGCACCAACATGTCACTTTGGTTGCACCAACATCATCCCCCATTTGAAATCGCACTGTGTTTGTGCAACAACACTACACACGGTACGATTGGTTCGTCAAACATTGGCTCCGCCCACCGTTGGTTTGAGTAAAATCAAACTGGTTTGATTTTTGCCGACCAAACCGTCAACCGTCAAATCGGTTTGACGAACTGCCAAATCGGTTCGTCAAGCAGCATCACACACGGTCAAACACAGCACCAACTCAACCATCAACCTGGGGGCGGAGTCAATGTTGGTCAAACCGTTTGAGTAGTGTGTAGGGTGCCTTGTCTCGGCTTCATAAAAACAACTCGCTGTCAATACAAGTGAGAAGTGGGCACAAATGCGAGTGTGTTGTGGATTGGCATCGGTTTGTGAAAAAGGAGTATTCATGGTGTGGCATCGGAGTCAGTTTGGCTTCCTATTCCGCAGAATCATTACCTGTGTGTGGCTTAGTTGGTTAAAGGCACGGTCGAGCGAATACGGAGAAGTCAATTAGCAACATTTCGTGCTTACTAATTAATTAAAAGATATTCCAGTAACATCGACAGAATCTTGGAGAAATTATGAAGGAATTTTAGAAGAAATCCCTAATGAAAACCTGGGAAAAATCAATGAATGAATCTCAGAAAGAATCCCGGGAAAAATGTCCAAAAGAAATCCAAAATTCAATCTTGAGAGAAACCAATGAAGAAAGCCCTGGAGAAATCTCTCAAGAAATCCAGGGCTCTGGGTCCCCAGTTAGCCTAGTGGTTAAGGCTTTGGATCGCCAATCCGGAGACGGAGGGTTCGATTCCCGTTCCGGTCGGGAAAATTTTCTCGACTCCCTGGGCATAGTGTATCATTGTGCTTGCCTCACAATATACTAATTCATGCAATGGCAGGCAAAGAAAACCCTCCAATTAATAGCTGTAGAAGTGCTCAAAGAACACTAAGTTGGAGAGAGGCAGGCCAAGTTCCAGTGGGAACGTAGAACCATACAGAAGAAGAAGAAGAAGAATAAGAAGAAGAAGAAGAAGAAGAAGAGGAAGAAGCTCTGGAAAATCCTTAGAACTAAACTAGAAACTAGAAGCTAAAGAAAATCCCTAGAAAAATCCTCAAAGAAATCATATCAGAAAACAATGAAAGAATCCCGAAAGAAATCTCTGACAGAATCCTCTCGAGAGATTTCTCTTAAGGAATCCCGTGAATGAATCATAGAAGGAATCCCTAAATGAAACTCGGTAAAAATAAATGACATTTCAGGAAGAATTAGCGAAGGAATTCTGGGAAGAATTCCCGGAGAAAACCTAGGGAAGAATCCTGGAAGAATCCCTGAGTGAATCTCGGAAATAATCCGTGAAAAAAAAACCCGGGGGAATTTTCGGAAGAAATCCCTGAAGGAATCCCGGGAGAAATCAATGAAAAAATTCTGGAAAAAAATCCTTAAAGTACTCCCGGGAAGAATCCTGAACAAAACTCGGGATAAATCTCTAGAGAAAACCTGTGAGAAATCAATGAAAAATCTCAAGAGGAATGAATAAAGGAATTTCGAGAGGAATTCCTGAATCAATCCTGGAACGAATCCCGGGAGAAAACTCAGGAGAAATTCTGAATATATCCCTGACGCAATGTCGTCAAAGAATCCTGCACAGTTCGAATAAAACCTGTAAAATTATGACGAATCGAATGTAACAAAAGGACCCCGTCATATATGATGGAAATTTTTGTGCGACTTTAAAATTACATTACAGATATTTGTTAGAAAATATGAAGTAAAATTGAGCTCCGAGCGAGAATCGAACACAGATCCTTGGGGTGTGAGTAGCACGCCCGAGCACGCTCGGCTATCACAGCTTGTTGAGTAGCAGTCAGTCAAAGTTAAACTGCTTCTACCATAATGCACGAACTGCCGATCTGCTTCGGCTGCTGCAGCGAGTACTGAGAGACACAACGGAGAAACCCGTCACAGCTGCCAGCAGCCGTTTGATTAGCTGCTGATGGAGAGTGGCTGGCATCATTTATAGCAGATGCATGTAAATTTCAAGCGAATATGCTTTAAAATCTGTAAACAAGCCGTCTGACCAGCACCGGGCTGCTCGGCTGACGTTAAATGCTGGTGATTTACAATTTTCTGCCTCAATTTTCCGTTGATCTTCAATTTACGTGCTGTTTAACTTTAATATTTTTTTTGCTGTGTAGAAGAAATCTCTAAACCAGAGTTTTTCAAACTATGAGTCGCAACCCACTGGGTGGGTCGCGTGCTGTTTCAATTAACTCGTCGCGAAGAGTTGTCTCAATTAACTCATGTCAAATGACATTTTTAGCCATATTCAAATTTACAAATCGGTAGAGTTATTTTTAGAAATCAGGCTTCTCCTTAATTATATTCAAACTTTTGTATTATAAGTCTTAGTGTGGATTATATTGAATATTGAAACTACTATCTGCGCTCTGAAATTGATTCTGAAACTATGAAAACTCATTAGAAGGTTTGAAATTCTTATAAAATCTTTTTTTTTTCTTGTAATTTGGAAAAAAATGAGCTCATGTTGTTGCTTGCTGTTCACCAGTTGGAATTTAATAAATTACCAAATATCGACAAGAAACCAACAAGCACCGAATCTGTTTATTACTATCGAATTTCAGTAAAGCTCAACTTCAGTTAAATCCAGCTGTTCTATGATTCTAAAAACTCTATTTGAAATTTTTAAAGTTTTGCAGAAGCATAAAATTGCCACCATATCTTCAAAGATGGATAAACTCGAATTTCGAAGACACAGTGTGTGTTTAATTGACAAATTGAGAGATAAATTTGAGATAAAAATACCACTTGTTCTGGCAGGATTCGAACCCACGACTCCGTAGCACTAATCCGGCGCTTTACTAAACAAAGCCACAGAACAAGTTACGCTTCTGTGAAATGGAAAGTCAACTGGATTCGAAGCACCACCCTACCGGGTCCATCTTTCACAACTTTATCTTTCTTTCGGCACATTAACCTTACTCACTCATTTGGGCACATTAACTTTACTTTAACTTTTCAAAAAAAAGTGCACTTAAATAGTACAAAAAAAATTATAAGATACTATGCTACGTAACGTAAGTTTATTTAAACCTTTGGAAGCTAAAAATGTATTCATTCAAAAAATCTGTCAAAATTCAAAAATTCTATAAAAAAAATTGCTGGTGGGTCGCCAAATCCTATAAAAATCAGAAATGGGTTGCAAGCTGAAGAAGTTTGAGAACCCCTGCCCTAAACGAATCCCGGCAGGAATCAATGAAGGAATTCCAGGGAGGAATCGCTGATGGAATGCAGAAAAATATCCCTACAGGAATCCCGAAAAAAAGCTAGAGAAATCCTTGACAAAATCCTGGAGAAATTCTGGGGGAAGCGTTGAATAAATCCGGGGAAATTACAAAAAAAAAATCTCTGAAAAATCCCGGGAAAAATCTAGGAAGGATTCCCGCGAGAAAACCCTGATGGAGTCCCTGTACACATTTTAAATGAATGCCTGATGGAATCTCGTTAGATATCCATAGGAATCCCGAATGCCATGAGTCATTTTGGAACGAATCACTACAGGATTCTCTGGAGGGACTACGAGATGAAACCTGGTAGGAACCTAAGATGAACTCATGGAGAATTATCGGGAGGATTTGCTTATTATTTTCATAGATAAATCCCTGCCGGTGGCCTTGCATGTCCGCCATGATGTCCGTGGTATAGATTACATCGAGAGCGGTAATTTTTAGCTTAATATTTTTTCGACACATGGCTCCCACAAACTTGTTGAAGACGCAATCTTTATACCTTTTCACTTAGTCGAGATATTAGCAACAGTAGTTTTTTCTCCTTACTGCCACCTGTTCGAAGGATTGCTTACTAATGATTACATTACCGGATTAAGTTTGCCCAGATAAACATATTTTCAGAAAATACCAAAACTGTATTTTTTGTTGGGTTGAGTTACTATCAACACAGACAAACAGACGTAACACTCTTCAAAACGGCTTGGCACATGCATTTAACGATCAATTCAAATTCCATTTGATTTGCGCGATCGTCCCTCCAGAAGCGCTAGTGTTCGATCGCTTTGACGTTTGCCAGTGTACACGTTGCTGAATGATGCAAATGAAAATTACAGGCAATTTGTGTAGTAGTGTGCGTGTCAGAAAAACGTCAAATCGAAATCCATCATGGCCGACAGTGTCGCGCGCGGTTCTACCAACAGGTGGCAATGTGCTCATGAAAATGACACCGGGCTAAAGTTTTTGATGAATTTCCTTTAAGAGTTACGTCTGTTTGTCTGTGGTTTGATGGTCGGGTAATCTCCAGGTGGCTTTGTGGATATCTTTGCGGGGGAAGAAGGTGCTTCAGACTACCATACCACGGGAGGCTGCAAAGTTTACGCATCGCTGGCCGTTATCATTCGATACGGCGTGCAGGCTGTTTCGCCCGATTACCGGTCTGTACATTTCCTCCCTTCCTATCTGCGCGTTCATGTCGCCGACAACGATTTTCACGTCATGACACCAACTTCAAATTTTACCCATGGTTGAGCTATCGGGGAAACAAAATTACTTAACATTTGAAATTTGACTCATAAACCCTTGCCATATGTAATCTTTGCAACAACGTTTGCGCCACCTACTGAGCAAATTCTGAAGTTGAATGTTCACCTTATACAAAATATGGATGTTCGTAACAACTTCTACAAAGACAGTAAGCAAAAATATTGAGTAAGACTCAAGATATTCACCTCAAAAGTACTGTCCTATCAAAAGGATGCTGAGCGGATATGGGAAAATAGTATAAAGTAACTTACAGTGACCGACACAAAAAAAGATCCACCATATAGTGGTTACAGTTTCTAACGAAAACTACATGCAAAAATGATAAAGTATACCTTTCAATGAATGCACTACATCCATTTTACATTGTTTTAGTAATCTGTGTTGAAAAATATTTGGATTTTGAGGAATAAAGTGAATTCTGATAAGATTGGAAAAATTGCTTAAAAATTGGGTATGACAGAAAAAAAGATCCACTTAGCAATTAATTCTGAAACTTCAAAATTTCGCCAAATGTTTACACGTTTTTTTCTTGGTGTATGCCATTGTGATGTTTTTGACATATCAAATTTATTTTGACATGAGTTTTATCAATTTTAGGTTGATATGGGGCGAGTTTATTTATTTATTTAATGATTTGTGTAATGCGTAAAATTTTCCCTAAACTACAGAAACTATCAGTAAGCAAGAATGAATGCTATTAATCTACAATATAACAATTATTCAGCTTGCAGACATACAGGGATGTACTTTTTTGGACCTTTTTTATGAGTTTTGGGTGACTAATGCAAAGAAATGCACATGTTAATCTCCACAACATTAAGCATTAAGGATTATATGATAACTCAAAACACTCGCACGCTTGTGTATCGCAATGATCACCTCCATCTGCTTGTGCTAAAGCTTGCTGGAGGTATATTCTATCATATACACATTAATAATTATATATTTTCAATGTATTACAAGTGGTGCACATGGTGCTGACTTATAATGTTAACTTTTAAAAAATTTGGCACAATACTTGGGATAAAAAATCAAAATTTAACGTTATGGACTCTATTTAGCTATCGTAGAATGAAAATTTTTTCGAACATTTTGAGTGCGTGCCGGAGCAAACGGATTTCAAAAAACGGAAGTGTACTGCTAGGCTTATAAAAACAAATAGAAAATAACGTTATTCTTAACCGTGTGCTTTATTTAATCAGTATCATGTGACCCTTCAATACATGCATTCATTTTGAAAATATGAATCACAGATGTGAAATAAAATTATATGTTCTAAATTTGTATTTTGTATGAGAACTTATTGGACACGGTGTATATCCCTCCCTATCTTCGCCAGCAAGAGATGTTGCGGCGGCGACGCCAGCGACATTCTCCCTCTATAGTTTATTATCTCTATTGAGTTTAGCCAACCATGAACTAAATGGCGGCAGTGGGAAAACGTCAAACACGAACAAAAACGATGCGAGCGCCACGAGTGGGCAGTTGGCCAACTATCTAATTTTTAAATAGGCCTTTAAATCTGAGTACGATGAGAATCATCAGAGTGTTACGTCTGTTTGTCTGTGTTTATACACTGCACGCTCCTCCGCTTTTTCCCAAATGAGACATTTGGTTCATTTGAGATTGTTTACTTGTTTGACATGGGTCGTTGATGTAAACTCCAAACCCAGACTCTATACATTTTTGCCCATTCTCCTTTCCTTTATGAAAACTTCCTGGACCGACCAGGAATTGAACTCGTCACCCTCAGCATAGTCATACTGAACACCCGTACACTTACCACATCGGCCACATAGACCGTTAATCATCTGCATAGTGGTAAAGTCCATCCATGATTACAGTAGTTGGATGTACATTATAATTTGCATAAGAAACTAGAGATTCCAATGATAAAAGTCATTATTTCAAGTTTGTCGATTTGATCTTCAACATAAAATGTCTTGAATGAGTAAACCGGAATTATCCCAGATTTCAAAACACTTCTCGGGGGGTTCTTTTGTCCGGACGGACAATGCACACTCAAAGCTCTGTTGGATACATTTTCCAAGAGTCACCAGTCTACTCCCGCTGATAAAAACAGCAAACATTAGTCACAACCGTGAGCCGTGTTAAAAGTGCTAATCGTTTGTGGCGCACTGTGAACAACGCGTCAGCAAGAATCTCACGTCTCGCGGTCATCTTCAGTCTTTGGAGATCTGTCGGATCCTGCAGAACTGTTGTTGTACCCATTCTTGCGCTAGCAATTATACAATAGGCGATATAAATCTACAGTGCCTCAGCGGGACGAGTGTTAGTCGACGGTGTGTTGCGGTAGTCCAAAGCTCGAATCACAGACCAGATGAAGATCCAGGGATTGCTTTTGGTAGTGCTGGTGCTGATTCCGGTCTGCTTGGCTTCGCCCGGGGTCGGAGAATTTTTCGAGAAACTTTTTGGAGTTTTCCATCCGGAAGGTATCAACGTGACCGATGCGCCTGGCAATGGAACGGAATCTGCCGAGAACACTACGGAGCTGGAAGGCGTAACGGAAACTGTGACAACTGAGTTCGACAACGAAACAGAAGTGTACAATGTAAAACTGACAGGTGTGAAAGTGGAGAGTCTTGTGGAAGCGGATGAAGTTACAACTGCTGAGGCCACAACCGTCGATGATACGACGCTGGAAGTTGAACATAGCAGTTCGACCGCTTCGACAACTACAACGACCGTAGTTTACAAGCTGTTCCATCCTAATACGACTACGGATTCAACTGCGACAACTGAATCCTCAACAACGGTTTCTTCTACAGCTGGATCATCGACTTCGGCTTCTTCGACAACTACGTTGTCTACAAATGCTACGACAAGTTCGGCTTCCTCAACTGCTGAATCATCGACTTCTGCTCCGTCAACCACTGCGTCATCGTCTGACGTTTCGACTTCAACAGTTTCTCTAACAGCCACCAACACGACCTATGAGACCACCGTATCCAACCCAACCTCTACCTCTTCACCGCCACCAGTTACGCCGGAAGGACAATCCACTACGTTGACCACGCCCCTAGCGGTTTCCTCCACAATCGTTGACAACACACTTTGCAAAACCACCTACAATTCGGCAACCAACCTGAAGATAACATCCTGTGCGACATCGGCGACAACCACCAAGAGCGAGCGAAAAAGGTCCGTCGATAGTGACGACTTTGAACCCGTGGCAACTTGGTGATGCAGGTAGTGCACTCACCGGATCACGTGGGACTTCCTTCGAGCCGGACAATTGAAGAGATGATGATGCGGGTGTTTTCGAGTGCGATGAATCGGCGCTACGATAATTATTTAGCGCTTTCCGTAGATTAGGTGTGAAATGCGCGGGGATTTGGAGACGAGAGGTGCGAGTGATTGTGACGATGATGTTTAGAGAAGTAGCTAGATTTTACGTGTGAATGTTATCTGTTATATTTAGCATAAATAAAGCAAATGCGTTTGGTTTTAAACGTCCTCCGTTCCGTGTTTCTTTTGCCATCGATTGTCGTAGACTTGCTTTCAGTATTTAAAATTGACGATTGCAGGCATTTTAATGGGTGACTCCACACTCAACAGTAGGAGGGTGAGCAAACATTATTTTAAGTTTTAACTCCAATCTCATAAATCTCATTATACACTTGAACCTCTTTTAACATAACATGGCATAACATGGCTGGGACTGCATAAATTAAAAAGGTGCATAAATTAAAAAAGTCATAAAAAGAGGGTAATTTATGCATAAATTAAGTTTGGGCTTTAATTAGAGAATCTAGTTCGCGAGAACAGGTCTTGCTCCTGGGCAGTTGAGATGGGGCTAAAGGTGTTTCCAGAAAGTTCCCAGACAGTCCAAAAAGGGGGTTTCAAGGGGCTTCATGGGCGTTTTAAGGGGTTGTTTCGGGGGTTTGAAGAGCCTTTTAAGGGTGTTCTGTCAAGATTTTTTGGTGTTTTCATGGGATAACGGGGAATTCTAGGGTATTTCAATAGTATTAAGTGGGTTTCAAGGGCGTTCCAAGGGGCTTTAGGGGCAATTCAAGGGATCTCATGAGCCTTTAAAGGGCGTTGCAAGAGGTTCGAGGGGCGTTTTAAAGTATTTCAGAATCTGCTCTGAAACTTTCTGAAATGCCTAACAAATCTCCCTTAAACCCCCCGGGGAACCCATGTAACGCACCTGAGAGGCTTCGAAACCCCTGAGAACTCCTCCGTAACGCTTCCGTAATCCCCCGAAAATGCTCTGAAACTTCCTGAAATGCCTCCAAAATCCCCCTTAAACCCCCTCGGACCCCATGTAACGCACCTGAGGGGCTCCAAACCACCCGAAAATTCCTCCGTAACGCTTTCGTAACACCTCTTAATTCCGCAGAAAATGCTCTGAAACGTCCTGAAATGCCTTCAAAATCTCCCTTAAAGCCCCTCGGACCCCATGTAGAGCACCTGAGAGGCCCCAAACCCCCCGAAAACTCCTCCGTAACGCCTCTGAATCACGCCGAAAATGGTCTGAAAAATTCTGAAATGTCTTCAAAATCACCCTTAAACCCGCTCGGACACCATGTAACGCACCTGAGAGGCTCCAAACCCCCGAAAACTCCTCCGTTACGCTTTCGTAACGCCTTTCGCAGAAAATGCTCTGAAACGTCCTGAAATGCCTCAAACAATCTCCTACACCAAAACCCCTAAAAACGTCTCCGTAACGCATCTGAAATTAGCCTAAAATGCTCTGAGACTTCATGAAATGACTCCGAAACCCCCTTAAGACCCACTTGGACCCCATGTAACGCACATGAGACCTTCGGAAACACCCAAAAACGAACCTGTAACCTTCCTTTGCTCTCCTCTGTAAACACTCCTTGGCCACCGTTGCAATAGTTCCCGTCATTATTAAATATTCTTATGCACAATTATGGTTCTGAGTAACTTTCCCTCTTTTTATGCAGGGCATAAAAAAGGTGCATAAAATAAAAGTGCATAAAAATAACATGCATAAAAAGAGGTTTTAGTGTATACTTATTTCATGAGAACACTTGGTTGGAAATTGAAACTGCACGCACAGTCTAGAAAATTTGTGGGGCTTACTTGCGTTGCGTTGCGTGGTAACTGCGAGTAATTCGTAGATTGCACATTAAAGGTTGTCATGTTAAAACTTTAATACTCCTATGCTAATTGCTTATGGAATGGATATCCCTTTCGGTACGGAGCGCAAACAAGTGAAATCTTCATACAAAAGGCTAAACTTTGGCTCTCCAGAACTCGTACATTTTCCAACAAAACAACAATTACTTTTCCTCATTGTAAAGAACTACTCTTGATCTTTCGATTTCTAGCTTTGACTTTCTAGATAAATCGAAAATAAACAATATGCGACAGATAAAACTTTTTTCATGTTTTACGGTTTTTGTCTACTTTTTGTTGAACTTGTTGTGGAAAATCTCACAGGCAACGTAAACCAAAGTTTATTTGCACACATGCAACTATAAGTAATGGCTGAATTATTGATACAGTTTACTTCACGTAAAACAAAGACTAAACAGATGAAAAAAATACGCAAAACTGTTATCGCTCAACATGACAATTGTGCTGGTTCGTCACGAAAGGGATATGAGAAGGAGAATCAGAGTTTGAAGTAAAAAGGACATGAAAACTTCCACTGCCGGCCACGACCACCTTCTCCGTAACGATGATAGGAAAGGATGTAATGATATGATACTTTATGAGAGGCCAGCGACTCACCGACGTCCCCATAGGTGTCAAGGAGTTGAATATTTGAAATGGGTTGATTTGGGATTCACTATAAGCGAGTGATGCGGCAAGATTCAGATTGTGTAAGTGTATTAGGGTAGATCATGCAGATGTGTTGGTGTGAGTGTAAATGTTTTAGTGTTTAGTATGTTTGAACACCAACATAGTGACGTAGCTAAGAGATTTCATCGCTCTATGGGCCTTTTTGGAATGGGGCGCAGGCACTAGGGTCAAGTGGGGTAAGATGCCATTTTTCAAACTTTCATCGTTTTCAATGATAATTAGCCTCATTTGTTAGGATTTCAAAGTGGTAACATCAACTAGACAATATTTGCTCGATACTTCAGCAAAACTATTCACTAAACTAATGCATTTTCATCGATTTATAGCGATTACAAAAACTGGTTCTTAAAACGGAAGTGGTGCAAAACGACCATCTGCCATGGGGTAAAATGCCACTTCATGAAAACATTCAAAAATTACGTCCATCAGTTTTAGGGCATTTCCGACTCATTTTCCCCCCTCTGTTCCGCTTTTTTCGTATACTCAATAAATGGAGTGTAACCCCCCCTCCCTCCCCGCAAACGATGTTCGTCATATTTGAATGACCCCTAACATGGAAAGCGTAGACATCAACAACCATGCGTCTCCATGTGTGCCTCAATCTCGTTGGAAACACTTGGCTGGTAATAAAATCACCAGAAAACCTTAATTGCAAGCATGAAAAACCGGAAGTTGCCAATTTTCATTGGGAAATCAAAAGATTTTTCGTGGGTTTGGTGGCCTAGCTTCTAGAAGAATGTTCGATGCAAACGCCTCGCAAAGTTAGTTTGTGGCGTTGTATACAAGCCTCCAGAGGTAAGTGTGTCAAAATTAGATTCCGTATTTAACAAAATCTCAGAACTCTATTCCACAGAAGCTAATATTTTAGTAATGGGAGATTTCAATGTTAATATGCTCTTGTATGATTCGCCGAAAACTCGTTGTTTAGTTGAACATTTAAATTCATTGTCTTTCAAACTTATTGATACTTGGCCAACCTGTCATAAGTCTGGCTGTCAATCTTCAGTGCTTGACTTGGTATCAGGTAACTGCACTGGTAATATCAGTAATGTTTATCAGTCGTCTGTTGGAGGTATCAGCGATCATGATCTAGTTTGTGTTGACTATCGGTTTAAAAATTCAAAAGCAAAACCTGTGGAATACTGGGCCCGAGACTACCAGAAAATCAATACTGACTCTTTTCTATCTGATCTACGCAATTGCTGTTTTGATAGAATATACTACTGCTCTGATGTCAACGAAAAACTTACATGCTACAATGAAATGCTGTTTTCTACTATTGATAGGCATGCTCCTTTGAAGAAAAAGGTTGCTAGAGATCCTAGTTATCCATGGATAAACAACTATATTAATCGAATGTTTAAAAATCGTTCTGAAGCTTATGAGTGCTGGAAAAAAGATAAAAATAATACTCGGAAATGGAAGAATTTTACTTGTTTACGAAATTTGACTAATCGTGAAATCAAACGCGTTAAACGCGAATACTTCACTTCTCAACTTAACGCGGACTTACCCGCCAAAACGTTATGGAAAAATATAAAACGCTTAGGACTGACGCAAACGAATACCAGAATGGGTGGTGGAGATGTGAACGCTACGACCCTCAGCAATTACTTTGTTTCTCATTATACACCAGTCAGTTTTGTTGAAAATTCTGATAGTACAGAGTCACACTCAGAGTTCTCTTTTCGTGGAGTAACTTGCAACGAAGTTCTCGAAGAATTTGCTACAGCATCATGTGATTCGATCGGAGATGACCTAATTCCTTTAAATATCCTAAAAATATCTTTACCAGTTACCTTACCGCTCATTACTAATTTGATGAATTATTGTATATCCTGCTGTGAGTTTCCGGAAGCTTGGAAAGTTGCAAAAGTCATTCCAATAGAAAAGGTTGATAATCCAACCACCGAAAATGAATTTCGCCCGATTAGCATCTTGTGTGCTTTATCGAAGATTTTTGAGTCGATCCTCTCTAAACAACTGAAGGAATACCTATCAAATAATAACTTGTTGTGTCCCTTACAATCAGGATATCGAAAATCTTGTAGCACTGTGACTGCTTTGATTAAGGTTGAGAACGATATTAGAGAAGCGCTAGATAAAAAGATGGTCACAGCCATGGCACTACTTGATTTCAGTAAAGCTTTCGATACAATTAGTCATAGCCTTCTTTGTGATAAACTGAAACACAATTTCAAACTGGACTCTTTATCAGTTGGTTTACTGAATTCTTATCTGTCACGTCGTTCACAATACGTGTACTTCAATAACACAACATCTGACAGAATATTTGTTCCCTGTGGTGTACCCCAGGGATCCATTCTAGGTCCGCTTCTATTTTCTATGTACATAAATGATCTACCGTTGATGCTAAATTATTGCAAATTCCATCTTTATGCTGATGATTGTCAACTTTATTTATCTGATTCAATGTCCAATTTAGCGCATACTATCGTGAAAATTAACAGCGATATTCAAAGGGTTTTGGATTGGTGTAAAATCAACGGGTTGGTATTGAACTCGAAGAAAACACAAGCAATTATTTTCTGTAATCAACGTACAAGAATAACGTGTGCTCCCAAAATAAAAGTGGGCAGTGACCAAATTGAATACTCTGATACTGTGAAAAATCTTGGATTAATTATGGATAGCAAAATGAGCTGGAAAGACCAAGTGAACGCTGTATGTAATAAAGTGTACAAAGCTCTTCACTCTCTCGTTGCTGTAGGAAGTAGCACTCCACAGCATATACGTCTGCTTTTGGCAAGATCCCTTATAGTTCCGATTTTTGATTATGGGGATGTCTTATATTCACTAGTCTCTAAAATGAATTTAAGGAAACTTCAGCGAGCTTTCAATACAGTTACAAGATATGTTTTTAACCTAAGCAAATATGATCATATATCCGGGTATGCAAATGCTATACTAGGTGTAAATTTCACTAGTCATCTAAAACTTCGGGTTTGTACACAAACTTTTAAAATTCTAAATGACCCTCCAGTCTACCTAAAACATTTCTTTTCATATGCACGATCTATGAGAGGTCCTTTATTGATTGTTCCGAGATGCTCTTCTTGTGGACTAAAAGATTCGTTTCGTCATCGTGCTATCAGCGCCTGGAATCAATTACCGAGAACGTGTAGGTGTGAGAGAAACTATAATTCATTTAAAAACAGTGTTAGTTCATATTTCAATTAATAGTGAAGTACATCGGCATTATTTATAATCAATAATAGCATATACTTTGAAAACCATTAGGAGGTTACTTGTGCTGTTATACTCTATTATAATAAATAAATAAATAAAATAAAAAATAAAAAAATATCTTGACAACATTCACCTATAATAATGATCAAGTCCCATTCAGGAATGATTTTATGAGTTGGGCCATTTTACCCCATCTGGGCATTTTGGGCTTTGTTCCCCTACACTGTGTCCTGGCTAACAAGCCTAGGCTTAAGCGCTATTGATTGCTCGATGAAACGATAAGAAACACGTTATGTGGATGGGAAGGGATAGTAGGGAAGGGATGATATCTATTTTTTCGAGATGCCAGCGACTCACCGACGCCCTCGTAAATAAAAAAGATTTGGGATTCAGGTACAAGAGTTCAGTATGATTAAGTTATGCGACAGGATTATTATGAATTTATGTATGTTGTTTGATATGATGATGATGATAACCGGGCGAACCACCATGGCATAGCTGACTTTCTTGGTTCAATAGACTAGCTTGACGTTCTGGATTTGAACGATGTGGAAAATGCTGCTCTAACACTTTCGCATATCATGGGACATGCAATTGAAAGATATGTACCAAAAATAAATCATTCCTCCTGTGGCCCACCTTGGCAAACTCAAGAGCTCCGCAGAAAAAAGACTTCAAAACGTGCAGCCCTTAGACTGTATTCCAAACGCCGAACGCTGCTTCTCCGTGATCGTTATAACTATACTTGTTATATATACTATGTTATAAGTATACTTTTTTATTCTTCAATTACTTAATCTAATTAACAACTCGTTTGTCCACTAGGGCACTGCGTGAGCGATTCCAATTGGAAGCTGTACTTACAATTTGTACAGCGCCTAAATGTATTCTATTCTAATTCTACTATATCCAACTGGTTGCCGTTGCGCTGCTTCCACTTTCTACCCTATCATGGTAGAATGATGAGCACGAGGAAGCTGATGTGTGGCTGTTGGTGGTTCCTGTTTCCAGTCCGATTGGGGGTCCATTATGAGTTGCCGTTCGCCGATGTCCAAGTATCCGGGTCCATTTGAGCCATTGGCTCAGAAGAGGGTCAGTGTCAGCTGCTCTCAGGGGGAAAGAGCAACTGACGAAACTGCCGGGGCTGGGATCGAACCCATGACCATCTGCTTATGAAGCAAACGTGTAGCCACTACGCCTCGGGCCCCGGCCCTGATCGACCTTGCCGAAGACGAAATTCTTCTATGTAGTCGAATTCTCGACATATAGAGGCTTAAATTATTTATGACTAACTAACGCCACCTAACGGATAAACCCTGAACCAACTAGTTCACTATTGGATAGCTATTGATGTCCTGATCAACCTTGCCGAAGACGAAATTCTTCTATGTAGTCGGATTCTTGAGATACAGAGGATTAAACTTTTTTGGATTCACTAGCGCCACCTAACGGATAAACCCAGAACAAAGAAGTTCACAATCGGATAGCTATCGATGTCCGGATCATAATATAAAGTAAGATGGATCAAAGTGGTATGGGAAAATTATAATTTGATCGCATCAACACTGAATAAAGTTTTTCCAATCTCCTTATGCGTCTAAAATTACTGTGCACAAGTTGGGTTCATAGGGAGGTCAAATTTTACATGAATCGTATTAAGCGTATAGTGTTCTGAGGATCTGATTCTGAGGGGGGTGGAAGCTCAGGTAAAATATTATCTCCTGGGCGCCCATTAAAAACACCACCCCCGGCGAAGACTGGCGCTCGAGCCTAGCTATTTAGCACTGTAGTTGGAGGAAATGCCAATGCAGAACCCGTAGCTTCCGGGAAGGTAAGCCCAGCTCCCTGGGTTAGTTAGTGGGTTGGTGTCAGGCCCTGCGAGCCAGCCGTAAAAAAGACTATCACCGGAAAATCAACAAGAGAAGAATGCGAACCGATACCAATGGCGACGACCACAGCGACGAGAAGGGTCTTGCGATTGGAAGCTCGGTACGTGGAACTGCAGATCTCTCAACTTCATCGGGAGCACCCGCATACTCGCCGATATACTGAAGGACCGCGGGTTCGGAATCGTAGCGCTGCAGGAGGTGTGTTGGACAGGATCTATGGTGCGAACGTTTAGAGGTAATCATACCATCTACCAGAGTTGCGGCAACACACGTGAGCTGGGAACAGCTTTTATAGTGATGGGCGACATGCAGAGGCGCGACAAAGACGCATTTTACGCGCAGCTCGAACGCGAGTACGACCGCTGCCCAAACCACGACGTCAAGATCATCACAGGGGATCTAAACGCTCAGGTAGGCCAGGAGGAGGAATTCAGACCGACGATTGGAAAGTTCAGCGCCCACCAGCTGACGAACGAAAATGGCCTACGCCTCATCGATTTCGCCGCCTCCAAGAACATGGCCATTCGTAGCACCTTCTTCTAGCACAGCCTCCCGTATCGTTACACCTGGAGATCACCACAACAAACGGAATCGCAAATCGACCACGTTCTGATTGATGGACGGCACTTCTCCGACATTATCGACGTCAGGACCTATCGTGGCGCTAATATCGACTCTGATCACTACCTGGTGATGGTTAAACTGCGCCCAAAACTCTCCGTTATTAACAATGTACAGTACCGGCGGCCGCCCCGGTAAAACTGAAAAAGATAAAACTGAATTAACAATATTTCTCCATAATACAGGGTTTGTGGCTGCCGCTCTCCATCCTCGGTCGCGCCCAATGCTCGCCAAGTCATGCTCCACCTGGTCCGCCCATCGTGCTCTCTGCGCTCCACGCCTTCTTGTGCCAACCGGATCCGTTGCAAACACCAGCTTTGCAGGGTTGTTGTCCGGCATTCTTGTAACATGCCCTGCCCAACGTATCCTTCCGGCTTTGGCCACTTTCTGGATGCTGGGTTCGCCGTAAAGTGCAGCGAGTTCGTGGTTCATCCTTCTCCGCCACACACCGTTCTCCTGCACACCACCGAAGATCGTCCTTAGCACGCGTCGCTCGAAAACTCCGAGTGCTTGCAGGTCCTCCTCGAGCATGGTCCATGTCTCGTGCCCGTAGAGGATCACCGGTCTTATTAGCGTTTTGTACATGGTGCATTTGGTGCGTGGGTGAATCTTTTTCGACCGCAGTTTCTTCTGGAGCCCGTAGTAGGCCCGACTTCCGCTGATGATGCGCCTTCGAATTTCACGGCTCACGTTGTTGTCAGCCGTCAGTAAGGACCCGAGGTAGACGAATTCCTCCACCACCTCGAAAGTATCCCCGTCTATCGTAACATTACTACCCAGACGGATCCGGTCGTTTTCGGTTCCGCCTACCAGCATGTACTTTGTTTTTGAGGCATTCACCACCAGTCCGACCTTTGCTGCTTCGCGTTTTAGGCGAGTGTACAGCTCAGCCACCGTTCCAAATGTTCTGGCAATAATGTCCATGTCGTCCGCAAAGCACACAAATTGACCGGATTTTGTGAAAATCGTTCCCCGGCTGTTTAGCCCGGCTCGTCGCATCACACCTTCCAGAGCGATGTTGAAGAGTAGGCATGAGAGTCCATCACCTTGTCGCAGTCCTCGGCGAGATTCGAATGAACTAGATAGTTCACCCGAAACCCTTACGCAGTTTTGCACACCGTCCATCGTTGCTTTAATCAGTCTAGTCAGCTTCCCAGGAAAGCCATTTTCGTCCATGATTCTCCATAGCTCTGCGCGGTCGATACTGTCGTATGCCGCTTTGAAGTCGATGAACAGGTGATGCGTTGGGACCTGGTATTCACGGCATTTCTGGAGGATTTGCCGTACGGTAAATATCTGGTCCGTTGTCGACCGGCCGTCGATGAAGCCGGCTTGATAACTTCCCACGAACTCGTTTGTTTTAGGTGACAGACGACGGAAGATGATCTGGGATAGCACTTTGTAGGCAGCATTCAAAATAGTGATCGCCCTGAAGTTCTCACATTCCAAATGGTCGCCTTTCTTGTGAATGGGGCAGATTACCCCTTCCTTCCACTCCTCCGGTAGCTGTTCGGTTTCCCAGATCCTGAATATCAGCCTATGCAAACAGGTGGCCAACTTTTCTGGGCCCATCTTGATGAGTTCAGCTGCGATACCATCCTTACCAGCTGCTTTGTTGGTTTTGAGCTGGTGAATGGCATCCTTAACTTCCCTCAGCGTGGGAGTTGGTTCATTTCCGTCCTCCGCTGCACTGGCGTCGTCGTTTCCTCCGTTGCCGTGGGCTCCCGTGCCTACGTTCTCCACGCCGTTCAGGTGCTGATCGAAGTGCTGCTTCCACTTTTCGATCACCTCACGTCCGTCCGTCAAGAGGCCTCCGTCTTTATCCCTGCATATTTCGGCTCGCGGCACGAAGCCGTTGCGGGATGCGTTGAGCTTCTGATAGAACTTCCGTGTTTCTTGGGAACGGCACAGCAGTTCCATTTCTTCACACTCCGCTTCTTCCAGGCGGCGCTTTTTCTCCCGAAAGAGGCGGGTCTGCTGTTTCCGCTTCTGTTTATAACGTTCCACGTTCTGTCGAGTCCCTTGCTGCAGCATTACCGCCCTCGCTGCATTCTTCTCCTCCAAAACCGTTCTGCACTCTTCGTCGAACCATTCGTTCCGTCGATTCCGTTCTACGTACCCGATGGTGCTCTCGGCTGCGTCGTTGATGGCTGCTTTCACTGTACTCCAGCAGTCCTCTAGAGGGGCCTCATCGAGCTCGCCCTCGTCTGGCAACGCGGCTTCGAGATTCTGCGCGTATGCTGAGGCGACATCCGGTTGCTTCAGTCGCTCTAGGTTGTACCGTGGCGGTCGCCGGTACCGTACATTGTTGATGACGGAAAGTTTTGGGCGCAGTTTGACCATCACCAGATAGTGGTCGGAGTCGATGTTGGCGCCACGATAGGTCCTGACGTCGATAATGTCGGAGAAGTGCCGTCCGTCAATCAGAACGTGGTCGATTTGAGATTCCGTCTGCTGTGGTGATCTCCAGGTGTAACGATAAGGGAGGCTGTGTTGGAAAAAGGTGCTACGTATGGCCACACACTAAGAAATTCTTAATATTGATGGTGACGCAATTGCAGAAACTGACGTAACTCAGTATGCCTCAAACACAAATATGCTTTAATTTTATGTCTCTGGTAATGTAAACACAAAAACGAACATTTTCAGATATCTTTTCTGTCATCATAAACACATTTTAAGAGTGTACTCGTAGTATTATAAGGGATAACAAATTTTTGAGTTTCAAGTGCTTGAAATTTACACGAAGAATGACACAACTGAACTACGCTACTGCCGATGATGAAGTGTCAAAAGTTATCCATATCAAAACAAATCTGATTTGGTGAGGAACTACATACAATATGCAAATACGTTTTGACGAACTACCAGTGGAAAAATTCATAGTATATAACTGTCATAGTTATTGCAGTTTAAGCAACAAGGAAAACATTTTTGAGCAACGCAATGTCGGCTATTTAAGACCCAATTTTCGGTGGCGAGTGAAAGTGTGCGAAGGAGTTTCCTGGGCTTGTGACCATACCAAGTGAATCAATTATGGATTTATCGACGTTTTTGTGAATTATGCGTATACAGCTCAGAATTATTTGAATAAAGTTCATTGAAACGAGATTCGTATGATGTTTACCTGATTTAACATGAAAGAAACGGGGGAGGTTGCAGCGAATTGAGTAATTTGAGGTTATGTTGACAATAAATGAGCACCACATTGTAAAATTACAAGTATACAATTCTCATGACCGACGTCGTGTAAAAATAAGGTCAAACGTAAATTTGTGTCATTTTGCTCGCTGCTATATGTCGGAGATAAATGACACAAATTTACATTATTTTTTCGAAGTGTGCATATTTTTGGAGGCGGCGAAATCAATGAGTCGTAGGCCGTTTTCGTTCGTCTGCTGGTGGGCGCTGAACTTACCAATCGTCGGTCTGAATTCCTCCTCCTGGCCTACCTGAGCGTTTAAATCACCTATGATGATCTTGACGTCGTGGCTTGGGCAGCGATCGTACTCGCGTTCGAGCTGCACGTAAAATGCGTCCTTGTCATCATCAGTACTTCCGGAGTGTGGGCTGTGCACGTTTATTATGCTGAAGTTGAAGAATCGGCCCTTGATCCTCAACCTGCACATTCTTTCGTCGATCGGCCACCAACCGATCACGCGCCTCTGCATGTCGCCCATCACTATAAAAGCTGTTCCCAGCTCACGTGTGTTGCCGCAACTCTGGTATATGGTATGATTACCTCTAAACGTTCGCACCATAGATCCTGTCCAACACACCTCCTGCAGCGCTACGATTCCGAACCCGCGGTCCTTCAGTAGATCGGCGAGTATGCGGGTGCTCCAAATGAAGTTGAGAGATCGGCAGTTCCACGTACCGAGTTTCCAATCGCAAGTCCTTTTTGTTCGCTGGGGTCGTTGCCGTTGGTCTCGGTTCGTATTATTCTGTTGCTGATTTTCCGTTACAATGTTTTTTTACGGCTGGCTCGTAGGGCCTGACACCAACCCCCTACTTTCCGGAGGACCATAGTGCACAGTTGAGCTTAGAGTCCTTCCCTGGCACTCGGACGTAGATCAGCCGCCCCTAACATGGGGATCAGACGCTGTTGTGAGCCGCTCCTCCTGGAGAACAGACGCTCTGGTTTGCCGAAGCAAACCCCCCCTTCCCTGTCAGCCTACGACCAAAGTTCCCACCGGGGTTGGTTACCCGATCTTCCCTAAGGTTGCTCATAGTTTCCGGCCGGTACCGCGTGGAGGTAGGGATAGGAGTTGCTGGGCAGAGGCTAGTGGATCACAATGGGATCTGAATTGCGCAGCATACCCAGCCTTTACCGTGCCATATCGAACTCATACAGGTGGAAAATATAGAATTTGTTGACAATGTTTAGTTACCGGTGTAGTTGAACACAAAAAACAGTCCGGCCCGCGGGCCGGATCAATTTTTCGACTGAATTGCCACGGTAGCTAAGTGGATAAGTTAAATTTGAATTTCAACACATGTATCCATTAGCCCTAATACCAGGTTTCCATTTGATGCTAAAAGATCTAATATCTGACCATTTTTATGATCGCACGGACCAAAAATGTATGAAACAAGCGAAAAAGGTTGGGCAGCCCTGCCTAAACTGATTAGGCTCTGTATAACTTGGATGAGTTCCATTCGGTTGCCTTCTGATCATATTGAATTCCTTGAACCTCTCCATGTTGCAAACAGAGAGAGTGAGTGATGCATATTCGCCGCATTTGCATATGAAAACCTCACAGGCGTATGCAGGCTGGGTGGGTAATGCTAGTCCTGAATGGTACAGGGGATAAACAAAATGATCGGGACAGGCAAAATTTTCACTTTTCAAAAAGTGTTCAACTACCTGTAACTTTTCGAAAAGTTGAAGCACTTTTAATTTTTCCCCTTGTTAAAGGTTTCAAGTTAAGTCAAATATTTTTCAGAGCTCATTATATAAGTCATGAATGGTCAAAATTTCATTTCAATCGGTTCATTGAATCCGGAGATATAACAGCTAAAAGTTGGCTATCGGATAATTTTATTTGAAGAATGGCCCGATCTTTTCCAAATTTGAACCACTGATACAAAACTAGTTGATGAACTCACAGTAAAAATTTGAGAATATTTGATGCACTTTTCAAAAAGTTACAGCTAGTTGAACATTTTTTGAAAAGTATAAATTTTGCCTGTCCCGATCATTTTGTCTATCCCCTGTATATACAGTGGTTTTTCGATTTTGTCACGGTTCTATTTAATCACGCCCCATTATAACACGCTCGATTTTAGCACGGTATTTTTTTCGATGTGTAATTTTGTAATATCCAGGCGCGTATCTACTGGCGATGTATCCATTTTTGGATGTAATTTCTGCCGATTACATCGTTTTCCAACAATTATCACACTTACCATGTACAGTCGAGACTCTTATAAGATCACTGGTCGGGGGGCGCAATAGGAATCCGCTTAATAGGAGACTAAGAGCTTATGGGATTTCTGCATTTTGGGGGTGTGGCCTATTATCTCGGGTATGTTAATAGTTAACGCAATACTTTCTTCGGCAAAATTTTAGGGCTTGATAAGATCTACCATTTAGAACTTTGGTTCATATGATTAGTTGGCAATTTGGCCGCTAGAGGGACCATCAACAATTTGATGCTAAATTGCACTACGGGAGCCATATCAGGTTGTCAAGCAAACGTTACGATATGCAACAGCTCAAGACCCTGATAATTTGGAAGGATAGTGTCTTCGGGAAAGTTGTTGGGTACGCCAATAACTTACTGACGATGAGTTGCGAAGTTCGAAATTCCTCCACTGGGCGGCGCTAGTGAGCAAGTAAAATTTCAAAACCTCATATCTCAGAATCCCGATAACTTAGGAAGATGGTGTCTTCGGCAAAGTTGATCAGTATGACATAAACTTACATAAAAATTAACACTTGTTTCAAAATTCTGCCACTAGGAGGCGCTAGTGAACATGCAAATTTTCGAAATCTCATAGCTCAGAATCCTGATAACTTAGAAAGTTGGTGTCTTCGGCAAAGTTGATCAGTATGACATAAACTTACATAAAAATTAACACTTGTTTCAAAATTCTGCCACTAGGAGGCGCTAGTGAACTTGCAATTTTTAGAAATCTCATAGCTCAGAATTCTGATAACTTAGGAAGTTGGTATTCTCGGCAAAGTTGATCAGTATGACATAAACTTACATAAAAATAAACATTTGTTTCGCAATTCTGCCACTAGGCGGCGTTTACCGGGGTTTTTCGTCTTTTTTCGACTTTTTTGGCGGTTTTTCGGCTTTGCATGTTCACTAGCGCCGCCTAGTGGCAGAATTGCGAAACAAGTGTTTATTTTTATGTAAGTTTATGTCATACTGACCAACTTTGCCGAAAACATCAACTTCCTAAATTATCAGGATTCTGAGCTATGAGATTTCTAAAAATTGCAAGTTCACTAGCGCCTCCTAGTGGCAGAATTTTGAATCAAGTGTTTATTTTTATGTAAGTTTATGTCATACTGATCAACTTTGCCGAAGACACCAACTTCCTAAGTTATCAGGATTCTGAGCTATACAATTTCTAAAATTTGCAAGTTTACTAGCGCCTCCTAGTGGCAGAATTTTGAAACAAATGTTTATTTTTATGTAATTTCATGTCATTCTGATAGACTTTTCCGAAGACACCAACTTTCTAAGTTATCGGGCGGAGCGACACTAGTTTTGCCAAGCCGAAAAACCTCCAAAAAAATCGAAAAAAGACGAAAAAACCCGGTAAACGCCGCCTAGTGGCAGAATTGCAAAACAAGTGTTTATTTTTATGTAAGTTTATGTTATACTGATCAACTTTGCCGAAGACACCAGCTTTCTAAGTTATCAGGATTCTGAGCTATGAGATTTCTAAAATTTGCATGTTCATAAGCGCCGCCTAGTGGCAGAATTGCGAAACAAGTGTTAATTTTTATGTAATTTCATGTCATACTGATCAACTTTGCCGAAGACACCATCTTCCTAAGTTATCGGGATTCTGAGATATGAGGTTTTGAAATTTTACTTGCTCACTAGCGCCGCCCAGTGGAGGAATTTCGAACTTCATAACTCATCGTCAGTAAGTTATTGGCGTACCCAACAACTTTCCCAAAGACACTATCCTTCCAAATTATCAGGGTCTTGAGCTGTCGTATATCGTAACTTTTGCTAGACAACCTGATATGGCTCCCGTAGTGCAATTTAGCATCAAATTGTTGATGGTCCCTCTAGCGGCCAAATTGCCAACTAATCATATGAACCAAAGTTCTAAATGGTAGATCTTATTAAGCCCTAAAACTTTGCCGAAGAAAGTATTGCGTTAACTCTTAACACACCCGAGATAATAGGCCACACCCCCAAAATGCCGAAATCCCATAAGCTCTTAGTCTCCTATAACGCTCACCCCTGTCTAGTAGGAGTTCGTTTAATAGGAGTCCGTTTAATAGGAATTCGTTTAGTAAGAGACTCGACTGTATATAGGGTGGCCCACACTTATATGAAAAACAAAAATTTCGAAAAATACCAAGTCTTACCCCCTAAATCAGTTGTTTTGAACTCCCAGAAGCTACGTTCAAAATTTGAGCAAAATCGGTTGAGCCTAAGGGGGCGCTCAAAACGCTTGAAGTTTGTATGGGAAAACTTGGCAATATGTATGCAGAAGTTTCAAGTTTTCGAATTTTGCCGCTAGGTGGCGCTGTAAGCGTTCAATAATCAAACCCTTTGGTATTATTGTAGGTGACTATATGCCAGAGAACTTTGTCGAAGACCGCGGAGTGATCCGACGGCTGTGAAAAAAGTTATACCCTAGGCAAAGTGAGGCAAAGTATTGAGATTTCATTATTGATATTATTCCTTTACATGTATTGAAAAAATAACAATAAAGTTTATCCTCACTTTTCCTAGGGTATAACTTTTTTCACAGACGTTGGATCACTTCGCGGTCTTCGACAAAGTTGTTTGGCATATAGTCACCTACAATAATACCAAAGGGTTTGATTATGGAACGCTTACAGCGCCACCTAGCGGCAAAATTCTAAAACTTAAAACTTCTGCATACATATTGCCAAGTTTTCCCATACAAACTTCAAGCGTTTTGAGCGCCCCCTTAGGCTCAACCGATTTAGCTCAAATTTTGAACGTTGCTTTTGGGAGTCCAAAACAACTGATTGAGGAGGTAAGACTTGGCATTTTTCGAAATTTTTGTTTTTCATATAAGTGTGTGCCACCTTAATGTACACTAGGGTGCCAATGGAATGTATGGGAAAAATTTTACCATCGAATTTCGAAAACGGGTAGCGTTCAAAAGTTTCGTCTTCCCAAAGAAAGTCACCATGCAAAATTTCAGCTCAATCGGACTTCGTTAAGGGGTGGCCCAAAGCGGCCAAAGTTTGGCTGTTTTGAAACACGAAAAAAGTCCCAAGGTAAGGGTACATGAAAATTTCAAAATCGAATTTTTTTTTTGATGCCAAATGTCTTAAAAGTGCATGAAACGTCGAGATCTGGTGTTATCTCGAAAAAAATTTTTTTGAAAAAATTGACTTTTTAGGACTTAGAAAATTTTTAAGTTGGGTAGTGAAATGAATTTGAAATGGACGATTTGAATTTAATTGCTGAGACATTCATGGCAATAGTACTGGAACCTGTCTTATATCATCGTTGGCAACTGCTAGCATACTATATGATATATTTCGTTAGGGTGGTTCACTTATTTTGAACTAGGGTGGTCCTTTTTGTAGAAAAATAAAAAATAAGATAATAGAATTAAAATATCTCTTATATTTTCGTAAGCCATTATAATTTCAATATTTCATTAGAGTGGTTTATTTATGTTTCATTAGGGTGATTCTTCGAGATGGAAATGAAGAAAAAAAAAATATTTCCAAAATAAGTTGTGCGGCTCCGTGGTCGTGCGGCTAGAGTTACCAAGCTCTTAGTCGCATCGTGCTGAGGAGCGCGGGATCGATTCCCGCCGCAGCTGTCAGGAAAAGTTTTCGGCTGTGCCACTGGGCGTTGCATGCTAGTCCGTTGTCTAGTGTCGTACTTCCTTCAAAGAGCGAAAATGCTCACTGGAAGCATTGAACGCGTCCGTGTCTTTTTTTTTAAGTCTTAGTTCTTGTATTGTTTGAAATCACTATTCTTTATTTGCAACAATTTGTTAAAATATTTTTATAATGGTTTTCTTTTGAATTGTTAACAAAGGTGCCGTGATTAAAATACGGTCAAAAATAAGGCATAAACCAATTTTTACAAAATTATGACAATCGGTGACGATGAAGTGCAACAAAAGTTGTTTGTTTATCTTTTTCTAAAAAGATTAGGCTGCTTCATTTCCGAGAAACACAAGCACGTTACTGGGGAACAAAACAACAGTACGTTGCCTTCCGCATGCTGTAGTATTGTGGATTTACCGGCTACTTGGATTCCACCGGTCACTTAAGTAGCCGTTTTCATATTAAAGTCAACTTAATCATCAAAAAATGAATGTCATTGAGTAGCCGGTGGCAACGAGGAATCGCGCAATTAATAAAAATGTTAAAGCTCATTTTTAAGTCCCTCTTTTTATAAAACAGCTACTTTGGAGGCGGTACTGTAGTGACCGGTGGAATACAAGTAGCTGGTAAATCCACAATATATGCGCTTCGGTAGTGACAACGCCGGCTTCGAATGCTGTTTCTATCTACCTAAACAAAATATTTCTAAGTATTTATACCAGTGTAAGTCTATTGGGTACGTAGGCCTGTAGGTACAAACTAGAACGTTACTACTAGTTGGTAGACATCACAGTCCTTCGGATGCTACTTCCTATAGGTAGACTATAGTGAAATTGTCACACTTTAAGTATATAAGGAATCGTTATTTTTAGTTTCATTCATTCTGTATTTTTATATTTCGAGTGAGAACGTCAAATTTAAAGTGAATACTATCTCGTCCTGTTGAAGAAGTGTCCCAGCGAGCAGCAGTTTTTTCAAAATGGAGGATATTTGGCTAGTTGGAAAATACATACCTTTATTCCCAGAATCATCGAATTTGCCTACAAACAATGAAGTTTTCCGGAAATTCATGTTTCATCTGCGGGCAGAGAAGCAAACGGCTAAATCAAGTGCACAATTAACAACACAAGCTTTGAAGGCATCATGGAACAAAAAACATTTGAACCATTTGCTCGACGACAGAACAGTGCAACATAAAATCTTGCGGTACTATGAAATTTGCAGAAGCTTACAGAAGCGCAAGCTAAGAATGTCGGCGAAAGAAGCTGAAAAAAGAAAAGATTTCTCTGATTCATTTCAGAACCTTTTCGACATCGGGACGGGGTATAAACCAAAGAATAAAAAGGAAAAAGAAGCATTTCGGTATTTGCAAGAACAACGTGAATTAACTCGTGAATTAAAACCTAGCAACATGAGTTTTGTAAATATCACAATCACTTCACTATTACTTTAGAGCTTTTAGTAGACCTTGTTACTTCAGACTCTAGCTTAATTTGAAAACACTTCACTAATAGAGAATCACGCCACTTGGGCTGTGGCTTATATTTTCGTCTGTTTCTCGCTATAACTTGTAACCGTTCGTCGAATTAGCACGAGAGTATCTTAAAACGCGATGGCTTTTGCGCCACTCTCGCGTACGAGAGACCACCGGTTCATTATAGGTTTGCCCGACCATTTCGACGACTCTTACCTCAAGGGCTTTCTCGAACGGCCATGGCTCGACTGAACACTCGAACGCACTAAAAACTTAAAACAAAAACTTAGTTCACTAAACAACGAAAAACAAAGGCAAATAACATTAAATTCACTTCAAACGACACTAAATTACTGAACTACATTATTACAGAACACTACACACCTTTACAAACTAAAAACTGGCAGAAGATCGCCGGAGCTCACTTCTGTTCACCAGCCGACTCTAACTTAAAGTGATGGAGTCAAGTCGATTTCTCTAGTCAAGTAAATTTCCTGCTATTGAAGCAGTCGTCTATTCAATCTACAAACTATTATATACAAGTGCGCCAAATTCAAATTGCACATGGTCGTAAAAACTATTTAGCGCCATCGAAAAAGTCCTATAAGATACGTAACATGAATCGTCATTAACTTAGCTTAGACACAAACCTTACATGAAACGGATAATCTCTATCATAGGAAACGGTTCAAACTCAAAGACAAATTCAACGAATCTAATTTAAATAAGATATTACTTAAAAAGATAAAAACGTCAAAAACTACAAATTATCGAAAACAGTAATAATTCAAAGAAACGAACTTTGAATTACAATACTAAAATATAAAAAAAAACGTATTTATCCAAATTTATTAAACTGAATTCAATCTTTATTTTACTTAAACAAAATAAAAACGTCAAAGTTTGTAACGTACCCAGTCAAATTTGAACCAATTGACACAATTTTTGGAATGCAGTGAGATAGGTATACTATCTACCCGTGTACAACATTTGAAGTCAATTGGTTCAAAATTGACTGAGTTATGGTGGAAAACAGACGAATATAGAAGCCACCGCCCAAGTGGCGCGATACCCTACTTCACTTTTGCAAAATAAAAAATAAAAAATGAATAACCTTTTAAAGAAAAACTAGAAAGGACGAGCAAATTCCTTTTAATTCTATTACTGTGCTTAATGCTTATCTTCGGACAGATAGGTCTACTTTGTCTGTGACTTACGAACTTCTTCAGTGTCAAGTGCTCGACTGTCGTTTTTTATTTTTGCTTTTGCAAAAGTGAAATATTAGTGAAGTGTTTTTAAATTAAACTATAGTCTGAAATATCACAATACTGTTCCCTCCCTTTCGTTACGTGCCTTTTACCACAACCATTATCTGCATATACTGCATTACTGAAATAGTTCCCTAACATAGGAGTCCGACAAACGATTTTGGCTTACTAAACTCTTCTTCCTCATAAAAACAGCTGAATTAACGTGTTATCGATCAAAATTGTTTGTTGGTTACAGTCGATAATTCTGAAATGTTTCATCTGAACTTGCAATGACGGTGCAAACAGAAATAAGAAGCTTTAATATTATAATTAGACGAGGGCACCGGTCTGTTTCTCCTTAAAGAAGTCTCGTATTCTCAGAGAAGAGAAGGGCATCTTAGAACAAATCGACCACACGAAAAGCGATAAATTTTTGACGTCGAAAATCGACCCGATTTATTTTGTTTCTGCTCATTTCGTTTCCATCGTGTCTAAACGTCAAAACAATTGCATGGCTCAAAGTATGTTGATTACTTTCAGGTATAACCAAAATTAATGAATAAATGACGTCATATCGATGATTGATTCTTTTATTTTTTGATAATTTGTTTCATTGAGATCATATCAATAGTTGTTTCGACCACTATGGCAATAAAATGGCAGACGTACCAACGATGTTTTTGCAATTGGAAGCTGTTATAAAGCATAATAATGGTGTTTAACCATTATTCTTAATTATCATACGCATATTCCCCGCATTTTTGTATCACGTACCCTTTTTACGATTTTAATGAATAAGCAACGTTGACTGTGTCCCCGAAATACATTCTAGTTGAACACAATCTTTTGTGCGAATCAATTTTTGAGTTGGTATACCTGCCTCCAAAATACTTTGCTCTATCGTGTCAACACGGTTGAAATTTTCCGTGTAAAAAGTTTGGTTTCAACCGCTAGGTGTCACGACCAACAGCATGAAATTTTAATCAATTTCTGACTCGGGAGAGGACCTTCTCTTCTCTGGTATTCTCAATGGTAGTTTCGCAAAACTTTTCAAAAGATCCTCTCTTACGATAAGAGCCGCTCTAGTAAATAAATCTCTTTGATAGTCAGTACCACAATCTTTCAGTTTGTGGATAGAAATCGGTTGAAAATACTATATTGATGCCGTAATTAATGAAACAGCACGATAGGAGTGATGTTAGATAGGCATTTTGGAAAGTTTTGTGAGAAATGGTTATAAGCTATACGAAAAAATATTGATTTCCAACTCAAAGAACCACTAGTGGAAAATAAATAAGCTACCCTAATGGAATATTATATTGATAATGGCTTACGATAATATAAGACTTTTTTAAATGCTATTGCTTTATATACTTTTAATACTTTTTTTTCTACAAAAAGGACCACCCTAATTCAAAATAAGTGAACCACCCTAACGAAATATATAATATAGTATGCTAGCAGTTGCCAACGATGATATAAGACAGGTTTCAGTACTATTGTCATGAATATCTCAGCAATTAAATTCAAATCGTCCATTTCAAATTCATTTCACTACCCAACTCAAAAAGTCCTAAAAAGTCAATTTAAAAAAAAAAAAAAATTTCGAGATAACACCAGATCTCGACGTTTCATGCACTTTTAAGACATTTGGCATCAAAAAAAAATTCGATTTTGAAATTTTCATGTACCCTTACCTTGGGACTTTTTTCGTGTTTCAAAACAGCCAAACGTTGACCGCTTTGGGCCACCCCTTAACGAAGTCCGATTGAGCTGAAATTTTGCATGGTGACTTTTTTTGAGAAGACAAAACTTTTGAGCACTACCCGTTTTCGAAATTCGAAAAATCGATTTTCATTGGCACCCTAGTGCCCATTGAGCATGTCCTTGTTTGCATTGTATATAGAGCCAATGCTGATGAGCCTAAACAAAAATATCAAAGGTGTTCTCGTTGATGATGTTTTTATAAGAGCTATTGCATATGCAGATGACTTGAATATTTTCATAAGAGATGACGAAGAATTTAGCGTAGCTCTGGAACTGATAAACTATTACAGTATCTATTCTAAAATAAAAATCAACTTTTCGAAATCACAATTTTTACGGCTGAACAACTGCTCATATGGTCCACAACTGATAAAAGAATCTGTAGAGTTAAAAATTTTAGGTGTTTCTTTTTATGAAAATTATCAAAAAATGATTGAAGTCAACTATGACAAACTTATTAGAAATATTACCTTCAGTCTTGCACTACAAAGCTCCAGGAGATTGAACATTGTCCAAAAAGTTTGGATTTTAAATACTTTTATTTTATCCAAATTATGGTACGTTGCCCAATTGTTTCCCCCGGAAAATAGGCATATTGCCGAGCTTAGAAAACAGTTAGAAAACGGCCAGGCAAATCTTTGATTCAGACTTTGAAAGAAAACTACTGTGGAGCGGACTTGGAGTGATGGTTAAAGGACGTGACTGTCACGCCGAGGACCTGGGATCGAATCCCACTCCCGACAAACTCACAAAATGTGAGTTCTTCTTTCGGAAGGGAAGTAAAGCGTGGGTCCCGAAATGAACTAGCCTAGGGCTAAAAATCTCGTTAATACAGATAAAAAAAATAACAGTAATAACCATAGACTTCAATAAGGCATCTACGTTCGAAAACAGTAACTTCTTATGAAGATGTTTGCCGTATTTTATTACTCCTATGCATTCCATTCCCAATATCGGAAAGATAAGGACTATATCTTTCCATCAAAATTGGTAGATTGCTCGAAAAATATTAAATTCGGTACACAACTTCATAAAAAGATACTATAGTTACGTCATTTTTAAATGTTGGTGACTTTTTGTTGGGTTTTTGTTTTCGTTTGTTGGATGTGAAAGTATTCTGATTGATAAATGAGTTCTAAAATAAATATTCAATTTTATCACGCTCCAATATATCACGCGATTTTATTTTTTATTCGTGATATAATCGAAAAACAACTGTAATTCTATAATCTCAAGCTTAAAAATCCTTGAAAGTTCATTACAAATGCTTCTGATAGCTACTTCACAAAATCGGTTCTTCTACCCCTAATCATTTAATTATTAATTCAAATAGGGTGACAATGGGTATTATCGGCAGGTTTGTTCTCTTCGTCATGAAGGGTTTTTGTCAGCCAAATTGCCTGAAACATGGCCATATAATTAAGCTTAGTTGGGAAGGATTTGAGATCAACTCTCTCAATAGGCTTCAAAAAACCCTCAAAGACGAAGTGAGCAAAACGGCTGAGAATAGGTAGTTTCTAGGGCTTCCAAATTTCCCGGGATTCAGCTTCTCGGGAAACGGGAAGAAATATTACCATTTCCCGGGATCCCGGAATTTGAGAAAATTTTATTTTTAAGCGAAAAATGTATTTATTTTAAAGAAAATCGTTAATCAGATATAATATTTTTCCGTTTCCTATTACCGACTGTGCACAATTCAGCAAATTTCACGATAAGAAGGTTCATATTTTACCATCAATGCATTTCAAGTACGATCTCAACTAGCATTAAATAATGAAATTTTGATTTGAAATAAACTATAATCTACGATAACTGCCAAAGAAAAAAATATGAAAAAAACTTCGGTGAAGGATTCCGAAGTCAAAGTAGTGAGCTACAATGGTAAAAACCCAATGAAGCCCAATAATGGCTCAATATGTGCTATTATCTGATAGTCTAATTGGCAAGAGCTGTATGAGGTTGTTGCACCATGATCTAGTAGTAATGTACAAATTGATTTGTTTTTAAATAGTTGGACAGTCATTAAGACCTTGTAGAAAGTCAGCTATATATAGAACTTTGACTACATTGCATCTTACATGCAATATGGTTGGTGGTGGAGCTAAAGGATGAAACCCATACTTTGAAGCAGTATTAATAAAAAAGAAGAATCGTAGTCGGTTGAAATCAGTTTTAATGCCTTCATATTATTAAAAGGATGTTATCTGCGTAAGCTTTCCGTTGAGCTCGAATTATAAGATAATATCAACATAAAGAACATCTGCATAGAGGTCATGTGATTTGACGAACGTTAATCAAGAAGCTGGGTAAATCAATCATTGACTCGCAATTTTAAATTGGTCTTTCAACACTTGACAAAAAATAGACAATATAAACAAAAAGTCCCGGGAAATTCGGGAAACCCGGGATATGAAAATTTTATTCCCGGGATTCGGGAATCCCGGGAAATTTCATTTCCCGGGAAATCCATCCCGGGATTGGAAGCCCTAGTAGTTTCCCCTATGTAATATTGTGGAGAGAAATTTCAAAAAGGGTTTGGAGAATGCAGCGAGGATTAATAAAACGATTCAATTTCGCAAAGATGAGAACCTTGCGATGGATCTGAATTGAATTCTACGAGGGTTCTGCAAGGCACCTGTGGAGGCATACTATAAAAATTTAATGAATTTGTGTAAATCAAGTAAATAAAAGTGCTTCTCCGGTGCCTTGGTAGGCTGTCTCAACAAAAGAAAATAAGACTAGAAGTCACGAATCCTTCCCGAATTGATCAACATGTTTATGATGTCGAGAACCTAATCACGGTTTCATTCAATTGTTGTTTACGACATTCTCCACCTACGAGATAAATCTGTGTGATGGCATAAGAAATACCAAACCAAAATAGTGAATCCAGACTTCTCCTTGCCAAACATGTCGCATCTATGATTTGAATACTGTTTTCCAAACCGCTTCAAACCGGTTCTCCGGCTAGTTCGCTCTCTGGTCACGTGTAAATCGTAATAGAAATAAGAAATTTGAAAACAAATGCTTGACTCTCAAAAGTGGCCATCGGTTGCGTAGTTGTCCTACTCAAGGTTGAACCAATTGACCTTGTACGTGCCTATAAAATGATTATTCACCTGTTTCAAATCTTCAGTTTATTCGCGTTCGTTATTACATTGGTATACCTACACCACAAACGTGAGTGATTGAGTAACATCAACAGTGCAGTCATGAAGGTGCAACTGGTGCTGCTGGTGATGGCCCTTCTGGTCGGTTTCGTCACAGCCGACGCAGGATCAGCGTTCAGAAAGCTGTCGAAGGCCTACATGGCCCACAAAGATTCCGGTGAAATGCGGCCGGAAATGACCCAAGATCAACCGGAGATGATGGCAGATGAAGAGAAAATGATGGAACTGCCGATGATGGATCAGTCGCCGCCACCCATGGAATACGCGAGGGATAATCGTTATAATCCTCTCTTCGGGCATTATTACATGAAACTGGTACCTTACGGATATGATCCCGGGATGTACCCTTACGGAGGCGTGGTGTACGTTGATGAGCAAATGGGAATGGATATGAATAATGCAATGGATGCTAATATGCAGAGATATCCGCATCCGAATGTGGTTGCGTGAAGAAAAGTGAAACAGGGAAACGCTTGGCGTGACTTCTAATTTTGTGATGAGAAAGTTCATGACGTTTGGGAACTGAAAAGCCTGTAGTGCCAAAAGTGGTTTAAATTATGAGATTCTTCGGTTTAGATGTATGTAAGGTCTTAGGAGTACAATTTTTGTAAATATTTTCGATGTGTTTATATTTATTTAAGATTATATATTGATAAGTTTGTGGTAGTACAATAAAAATAAATAAACTTTTTTAAAAGCCGATTTTGGCTTATCCTCCATTGTGTTATCCTCACTTAGGTTTCTGAGCGCTGTTCGCACAGTTTTCTCACATGCTGCCTCCATTATATGTTTGTTTCGACGATGCTTCGCAGAAAGTCCACATATTTTGAAATAAACTATTGGTAACCATTAACCCTTCAGGACGCGCATCGTTGTAAACAGTACAACACTACCAAAAAACCTCGCTCTCCGTTACAGCGCGAGCATGGCGCAGTTTTGGGATAAAAAAAGCGCGTCCTGTAAAGTTAAACTGTTATAAATCAGAGCGTTAATGATTAATCATAAATTTAATCATGATTAATGATTAATGATTAAGATTAATCAAAATCATTAATCATAATCACAAAAAAATCTCATTTAATCATTAATCATTAATCTTAATCACATTGTTTTTGCAATCTAATCATTAATCAGTAATCATAATCATAAGAAAAAATATTAATTAATCATTAATCATTCATCGCCAAAAATGATTCATCATATAAAATATATGATCCAATTTAAATTGGTTCAAATGCTGTTCTAAATAATATAAATTATGATTATTTTTCAAAAATCTCCCGGACAGAGTTACCTTTTACTTTTGAAACTTCAAAAACATGTTTAACAATAAATATATTTTAATCATTTCCAGTTTTTTGTGATTGATTAATCATGATTAATCATGATTTTTAATCAATGAGCCATTTTTAATCATTAATCATAATCATTAATCACAGATAAAACCAATTTTAATCATTAATCATAATCTTTAATCATCCTAAAAATCAAATTAATCATTAATCATAATCAATAATCATCAAAATTGGAATTTTAATCATCAATGATTAATCATGATTAAAATTTTGGTTAATCATGAACGCTCTGTTATAAATACAGGGGATACTCAAAATAACTGGGATAGGTAAAATTTTCACTTTTCAAAAAATGTTCAACTAACTGTAACTTTTTGAAAAGGGCATCAAATATTCTAAATTTTTTACTGTAAGTTCATCAACTAGTTGTGTATCAGTGGTCCAAATTTGGAGAAGATCGGGCTATTCTACACAAAGTTAGAAAGATTCTAGAAAAGGGTATAATTATCCGATAGCCAACTTTGAGCTGTTATATCTCCGGATTGAACAAATCGAATGCAATGAAATTTTGATCATCTATGACTAATATAATAGGCTATTATAAACTTTAAATTCTTCACACGAAAGAAAATTAAAACGATTAGATTATTTTTCTAATATAACGCCAATTTATCCAAAACTTCATCATTGTTTCAAAATTCAAGATAGTAAATATAGTTCATTTGAATTCCCTCTAATTGACTTGAATTATGTTTCAAAGGAAAGCAACCAAATGGCCGGCATTAAATTGAAAAAGTAATGGGATGCATATGAAAAATAGATAAATTTACTAAAAAATCGTAGAATAAATGAAATTGCTATAACTTTTTTTTTTTCTTAATAATAATTTCAAATTAAGTTGAATGTTTTTCAAAGTTCATTATATAAGTAATAAATGAACAAAATTTCATTGCATTCGGTTCATTGAATCCGGAGATATGACAGCTCAAAATTGGCTATCGGATAATCTCTCTCGTTTGTCGGGTGAAGATCACTGCGTCTAGATTTTAGAACTATTGTGATATATTCTTTTGCTGTGAGGTACGCAAGTTATCTCAGTAACATGTTTGTCACTGAGATACCTTGGACGAATTTCGCGCCAACTCGACCAGCGGTTGGCAACACCCTCTCAGAATCGAATGAAACTTGGTGGGCATAAAGACTAGGTTTTTATAAGCAACTTTGCATACTTAAATTTTCGAAAATTTTCAAGAGTAACATTTGAAGAGGGCCTAACTTTTTTTCGAAGAATTTTTTAAAATCGATGTAACTCAAAAATGACAAGACCTATAGAAAAGTGTTGTATGGGGGACTTTTAGGGAATTGTCCAAGCTTTCATGAAAAAAAAAACATATAAAACAAAAATTACACGCTAAAAAATATAATTTCAAAATTAAAAGTCAATTTACAAAAAAAGCCCACTTTTTTTTTGTTTTGAAATTTTTTCCCAAGAAAGACAATATAGTTGCCTAACTTTCCTCCATACATCACAAGATGGGCACTTTTAAGGAAAAAAAGTTTTTCTAACAAAAACTTTTTCATGTTATTTTTTTTAGCGTGTTGCGCATTAACTCGTACAGGATGTATCAAGAATCCTCATACCCATTTAATAACACTCAATGGGCATTTCAACTTTGTTTGATTGGGTGCCTTCTTTTTCTTGGCGTTACATCCCAACTGGAATAGAACCTGTTTATCAACTTGTTTTGATATCTGAATGCTTAAAACAGCATTCTGTTTGCTGAAATTGTATTATTGTGTGCCTAGAATGTTTGGTAATAATTTGTACCTTGTTTGACACAGATTATATTAACCATAGTGTGAGGTTGCTGACGGCGAAATCACGAGTTGCTCCACTCGACAACCTGAAAAGGGGGAACAGGCGTCTATCGACCCCACGGTTCAAGCTATCGTCTGCTTTGCTGTTGGCCCACCTCTTCGAAATGGTCGTGAGCAGCCTTAGCAAACGTGCAAGGTGCTTCTTCTGGACGGACTCAACCATCGTCAAGTGTTGGCTATCGTCGTCGCCGTCAAGATGGAAGCAGTTCATCGCAAGGGTTTCAGAGATTCAGCAGATCACGAAGGACGGCGTCTGGAACCATGTTGCTGGACTGCAAAATCCGGCGGATATCATTTCCGGTGGAATGGATCCAGTACAGTTGCAGTACGAATCGCTCTGGTTCAGTGGGCCGTATTGCTTGAGGTCGAACGAGTGCAACTGGCGGGATGATCTCGAGGTCAAGGACGTCTCTGCAGTACTTCCAGTCATCGAACCAAGCGATGTCTTCAGCCTCCGATCATCGTTAAGCAACCTTCAGCGCCTCACTGCACGGATTTTACGTTTCCGCTTCAAGCCGCAGGAGTTGGCAGACCTGACGAGCGGCAGAGAAGTTAGAGAATCGTCGAAGATCCTAGCTCTAAACCCAAAATGTTCGCGCCCGCCGCGGGATGTTCTTCGGACACTTGTTAAAATTCGTAGTTGACGATGGAAACACTTTATTTCGCGAACACTGAATTACAACTTTATTGCGGTACGAAAAAGAGGAGATGTTTCCTCCGCGGCGATTTATTTAGACTGATTTTACAAAACAGCTGTTTTTTGCTATCTGCTACCTACTAAAGTATATACAAACCGATCGATCCCGATACTCGAGATCGACCGCCAAAAGAGAATGAGAGCCATGAGAGCGGACCGACGGAGACATGCACTAGGGATGTCCATGTAAAATAAGACTCTCGATCAATATTGCTTCTCGCTCTACCACATAGGTATGCATGAGGGAACAATATTTTTGTACCCATAGGTATAAATATTAGACTGGGTCAACAAAGTCGATTTTTTGGAACAATGCTTTTTTGATTCCTTTTAGCGTCCAAAACAACTGTGCAAAATTTTGGAGCGATTGGTTGCGTCCCCGTATTCCGCATTGCGATTGAAATTTGTATGGAATTTAGTATTGGAAAACGTGCTTTTTTGCATTTTTCTCATAAATTGAAATTTTTCGTCTAAAACTATCTATCTAATGACGTTGAAAAAAAGTTATAATGCACAAATTGCCCGGTGGTGCTTATCATTTAACATGTAAAGGAATAACATCAATAATAAAATCTCAGTTTTTGGCCTAAGTTACCAAGCGAATTACTTTTTTCACAAGCGTCGGATCACTTTGCGGTCTTCGGCAAAGTTTTGCCGTATATCATAGGCTATACTTTAACGTCATTAGTTAAACGGTATTAGACAAAAGAATTCAACTTATGAGTAAAATGCAAAAAAGTACGTTTTCCCATACTAACTTCCATACAAATTACAATCACAATGCGGAATACGGGGACGCAACCAATCGCTCCCAAATTTTGCACAGTTGTTTTGGACGCAAAAAGGAGTCAAAAAAGCTTTGTTCCGGGTTGATGCGGTCAAATTTGAAGTTTCTCCATACAACGTTGACCCACTCTAATAAATATATATATAAATTAATATTTACCTACATCATATTTAAGTTTGATATAACAACAACAATTCTTATAGTCGCTTAAAAGCCTTAACAGTTATAACGATAAGTTTTTCTATTGATAATGGATCATTCTCGTGTTAGTGTCATGCACTGCTGTGCTAAAATCAACAACCCGACTTGAAGCCGCAAAAAGCTGCGAAGCATAACACCAGTTATCATAGCGAACATACATTCACGTGGCTTTGATCATCAGTTGGATGAAACAATGTATATCTGTGAGTCGTGTCGTGGACTGTTAGTGCATAATAGGGCTCCTGCTATTAAAAAGAGGCGGTCGGATGGAAACAAATTAGCTCAAGGTCATCACCTTGAGGATTCTCAACCCTCAACAAGTTGTCAGGAATCTAGAAATCGTGGTAGTGAAATCCATGACTCACAACCATCTACAAGTCATGTTCATTAATATATATTTTTCTATTTTCCAGAAACGGTACCATCTCTAGAATCAGTTCCTTCAACGGATCAATTGAAAGGGCCATATAATGTGGAAACATTTAATTCTGTAGTTCAAATCTTGGACGTATCACCGATTTCATCGAGAAATATGAGGAGTTTGGATTACCGTTTAAAAAAATCCATTGAAATTACTAAAGCAGTTCGTAGAAACATATTTGGTATGAACCCAGATGACGCCGATAAAGTGGAAGATTTCGACGAAATGATCATGCAGCTTAGAGATAAATTCAATTCTCCAACTACTAGTGAAAACGATAAAATTAAAGTGCTATCAGTTCTACCCGAGTCGTGGTCAGCAAATAAAATAGTTAGTGAGTTCGATGCAACACATCACAAAGTAAAACAAATGAAAAGACTTGTAAAAGAGCAAGGTATTCTTTGCAGTACGGAAGCTAAACGTGGGCGCGGGTTTAGTGATGCTGATAAGCAAATAGTGTTGATTTTTTTTTACAGTGATGAAATTAGCAGGGCCATGCCTGGGTCTAATGACTATGTTTCTGAAATCCGGAATGGTCAGAGAGAACGTATTCAAAAGCGTTTGCTGATGATGTCTCTCAAAGAAGCATACATGATTTTTGTTAAAATTGGGTTTTAAAATTTTGAAAAATATATTAATTTTTTGAATCTATACGAAAGAGCACGTTTTTCTGAGCCACTATGATTTTTTCAGAATTTTAGAACTTTGTTTTGGTACCTAAAATTAGGTTCAAAGAGATTTTTTGAAATCACCTTTTGACAGCTGGGCAACTGCTTGACAGCTCCGCCCAGTACAAAATGCGACGAGGGGTGATTCGACAAATTGCTCCCATACAAACTTCAAATTGATTTTTAAATAGGTTCCCGGGCACCAAAATTCATGAAAATTTGGATTTCGGCTCAGTTTGGCATGCAGATTCAGAATATGGAATTATCTCAACACCACTAAAGAAGCCAATTGGATTTACTTTATTCACACAGCTCAGACCTAAGCATTGTATACTTCTGGATAGTACAGGCACACATAATGTATGTGTTTGTACTATACATGAAAATGTCAAATTGATGACTAATAGTGTAAAATTTGATTCAATTAAAGAAATTACAGACAAAATGCTTTGCAGTAATACTATAAGAACCACAGATTGTTTTTTCCGTACATATGAAGAATGTATCTCTACAGAAATTATTGCCAGTGAACTAACATCATTATTAGAAACGAATGATAAAGAATCGGTTTTATTTCAACAATGGCTAACCACTGATCGATGCAATTTGGAAACTATTACTAAGACTATAGACGAGTTTGTTCCGTATTTTGTAGAAAAAGTTGATAAGCTTATAACTCATGATTTCATTTATAAAGAACAATCCTCTTTTTTTGCGGGATAAAAAAGAATCTCTTAAACAGGGTGAAGTATTAACAATTTGTGACTTTTCAGAAAATTATTCATTTATCATTCAAAATTCAGCTCAAGGTTACCATTGGAATAATTCTCAAGCTACCATTCACCCCTTTGAAGTGTACTACAGAAAAGAAAATAAGTTGGAAAACTTGAGCTTTATAATAATATCTGAAGTACTTACACACGATACAACAGCAGTTCAGTTATTTATATCAAAACTGCTGGATTTCATTAAACAATCGATTGATTTCTCAAAAAAATACTTTCATGTCAGATGGAGCAGCAGCTCATTATACGAACAAAAAAAATTTTGCCAGTTTGTGCAGTTTTCGGTCCAAGTATGGATTGGAAGCAGAATGGCACTTCTTCGCAACTTCACATGGCAAAGGTCCATGTGACGCTGTTGGAGGTACTCTCAAGCGAATGGCAAAACGAGCAAGTCTTGCTCGAGATTATGGAAACACAATCACAACTCCTCGAGAACTGTATGACTGGGCAGTTAAACAGTCAGATCAGAGCCGTAGCGTGGTCCTACGGCGCCCTTGGCAAGACTCCAGATTGGCGCTCCACGACAACTAGACATCATTGTTTTGATGTTGATGATGTTGGGATCCCAGGTGAACCATCCCAGTTTATCATATTCTTGGATTATGACACACGAAAACACATCTCTTTACTCCTACACAGATAAAAATAATGATATTTACACGTCATGTAAACTTCAGTTCAGTCATGTAAACTTAGTCTTATGATGGTTTACATGATATATCACGTAAATTTGTGTTACATCTCATGTAAACATACAGAGTCATGCTGAATTATATGACATATAATGTAAGTTTACATGATATTTTATGACTTTTACATGATAGAGATTTCCTGTGATTTAAATCCAACATACATTTCTTAAGGAAATCTTGTTTTTTTTTCGTATTTTAATAAATGAATTTAGTTTCAAAAAAAAATGAATTGAATTTCAGAAGCTTTCAGAAATCCTCACCGATTTTACTAATTTTTGGATAAAACTTCAATTGGTTTTGCCAGAATTTTCTTTTAACTTCAGCAAAAGGGTCTTCTGAAGTTCAATGAAACATTTTCAGAAATCATTAGGCAAACCATGGAAAAAGAGGAATATCAGGAGAAATTCCTGAAGGAATCTCTATATGAGTTTTTATTGAAATCTCTGGAAGAATTTTTGCTGGATTTATTGAATTAAATAATGAAAGAGATTGAGGAGGAATTCCAGCATTTATCCGGAGGAATAAATGATTAAAATCTTCAAGAAATTTAAGTAAGCATTCTAAATGGAATTCATGGAGTAATTTTTGCAGAAATTCATGGAGCAATTCGTGAAGAAATGCTTCATGAAATGCCCGTAATAGTTTGTAGAGGACCATTGGAAGAATTTCAAAAAAAAGTTTCTTAATGAATTTTTGGAGGAATTTCTGAAGGAATCTATGAATGGCTTTTAGAAGAAAGCTTTGGAGAAATTTTGGATGAAGTTAATGGCAGATTTTCTAACGGAAAACCTGTAGAAATCTCTGAATTATTTCCAAATTTATAATTTTAAGGAGGAATTTATGAAGACATTCATGAAAAGTTTTCTAGTGAAATTCTAGCAGAAATTTATGGATCAATCCCTAGTGAACATGGTAAAGTTTCATAGAAGAGTTTCTTACAAAAATCCCTAGAAGAATCAGAGGGACTTCTGAAGGAATCCCTGAAGTGATTTATTATGGAATCTCTGCAGGATTTTTCATAGGAATCCATGGAGGAATTACTAAAGAAATCTATTGAAGGGTTTCTTAGTAATCCTTATAGACCTTTTTTGCAGGAATCCATTGAAGGAAAGTATTAAATATCCATGTAGAAATGTCGAGAGGAATCCTTTGACTAATTTCTGAATAAATTCCTAGATAACTTCCTGAAAACCTTGAAAAAGACGAACCAGCCAAGGGCTGAAAGTCTCTATAATATAGCCAAATCAATGAATACTGAAAACCTTCCTGAAGGCATTTCTAAAGGGATTCTTCGAGAAATTTTAGTAAGTATCTCCAGAAGATTTTTTTTATTTGTTTTTTTTTTTTCAATAATTTTTGTAGGTGATTTTGAAAGAATTTCTGGGGAAATTCATAGAATTTTTTTCAAAGAAATCGCTTGGGGTATTTCTGAAATATTTTTTGAAAGATTTTCATAAAGAACCCCAGCACAAAATCCGAAGAAATACTTGGTAAAATTTATAAAGAAATTCCAGAAATATTTAATTTGCTTTGTGGGAATGAACATAAAAAAATCACTGATTGTTTTGTGGGTGAATACGACTTGAATGATTTCTGTTAGATTTACAAGTGTTTAAGCCCAAAATTTATTGGTAATAACAATAAGACGATCAGAAAAAGCATCGCCTGAATATTTTTCATTTAAAATACTTGTTGTAAACACTCAGAAAAAGCATCGCCTGAATATTTTTCATTTAAAATACTTGTTGTAAACACTCTAAAATATGTCAATAAATAAGTTTCCAGTAATTTTCAGAGAAAACTTTCACTAGAATTTCGAGAATCTATTGATTTTGCTTTGCTCGTTAAAAACAGCTAAAATAGCTTCTCAAAATAAAAAAAAAACAAGCTAAATGTCTAAGCAACATCATGATAAATAATCTAGAGAACGACTTTTTAAGAATAACGTAATGTAAAAAACACTCGATCAATCTTAGAAATTTAGATGTCTTGGTAACATACAAGAAAACAATAGCATCATACTGTTCTTTCTAGCCTTAGACCTTTTCGGCGCCCCTTAGAGGCTGGCGCCCTTGGCGGGGGCCAACCCCACGCTACGGCTCTGAGTCAGATACACATATAACAAAATTGAATTTCTGCTTTATTTCAAATGAACAATATGCAAAAATGACGGATGAACTTGAAGAACTATACAGTCACGTAAAAACAATACCTGGTACACAAAAATTTCATTCATTTGTGCCAATTTCTGAAAATCAAATTGAAGCGAAGAAGTTTTCGAATTCAAAAGATAATCCAAAAAAGTTTACTTTGTTTCAGATAGACTAAAGATCTAATATTCAAAAAATGTTACAATAGAATGCATAAAAGAAGGATGTATATATTGTAGAAAAGAAAATAATTGAATACACATCTACATATGTACATATTTCATCAAAACACAAGCGTTTTCATTGATATAAAACCCTAAAAACAAATTTGTCTTGAGCCCTTTCCAATGTCACGCACGTTTTCAATGTCAAGCACGTTAAGATATTAAAAAGTAGTTGAGCCCATTAAGTTTTAATGGATTGTTATTAGGATTCTGGATACATTACTGTACGAGTTAATGCACAACACGCTAAAAAAATAAAATGAAAAAGTTTTTTTTAGAAAAACTTTTTTTCCTTAAAAGTGCTCATCTTGTGATGTATGGAGGAAGGCAACTATATTGTCTTTCTTGAGAAAAAAAAAAATGAAAACATAAAAAAGTGGGCTTTTTCTGTAAATTGACTTTTAATTTTGAAAAGATATTTTTTAGCGTGTAAAACATTTTTTTATATTTTTTTCTTGAAAGCTTGGACAATTCCCTAAAAGTCCCCCATACATCACTTTTTTGTACAACTTATCATATTCGAGTTATATTTTTTGTGAAAAAAAAACGGCTAATGCGCAACACGCTAAAAAAACTAACATGAAAAAGTTTTTGTTAGAAAAACTTTTTTTCCTTAAAAGTGCCCATCTTGTGATGTATGGAGGAAAGTCAGGCAACAATATTGACTTTCTTGGAAAAAAAATTCAAAACATAAAAAAGTGGGCTTTTTCTGTAAGTTGACTTTTAATTTTAAAAATATATTTTTAGCGTGTAAAAATGTATTTAGAATTTTTAAAATATTTTTTCATGAAAGCTTGGACAATTCTCTAAATGTCCCCCATATATCACTTTTTTTGTACATCTTATCATATTCGAGTTATTTTTTTGTGAAAAAAAACGGTTAAAAAACTTTGACTCTTTTTAAATGTTAGTCTAGGTTAATTTTGAAAAAACAAAATATGTAAAGTTGCTTGAAAAGGTAAAGTCTTGAAACCTACAAAATTTCATAACATTCTGAGGGGGTGCTGCCAACCCCGAAGACGAGTTGGTGCGAAATTCGTCCTTGGTATCGACTGAACTCAAGACCATCTATTATCTCGCAGAAAAATGGCGCTTGTTTAAAACAATAAAATGCATGGTTGATTTTCAAACTGAGGAATTACTTATTCCAAAGTTATATTTAATTGTTTTCATTTAGAGTTTATCGATAAAAACAACCGATTACCATCATTTCAAATAATGTCAAAAATTTCATTTGTTTCAACAAAATAAAAACCATAAACATGGTCCGAAAGCACTCACACATCTATAAAACGCTTACCCCAACATCGCCACAACGAAGAAGGTGTAGCAAATCCATCACGCCAACTTTCAAGTGCAGCTTTGGCCGTGATAGCTAACGCGCAGGTACTCACGACAGCATCCACAAAAAGTTGATCGGTTTCACCTTTTTTGTCTTTTTTTAGTCGTTCTCCTCCCCATTCGCTTACCGACGCTCTAAAAATAGATTTCCGAACTGCCGCAGCTGCTGCCGTCACCAACACAATCACATTCCGGGTTTGTTTGTGGCAAAAGTGCAGTCGTTTGAATCAATCCATTATTTCATGTTGAAAATACCATATCTCTGTTTGTTTTAACAAACTGTCAACAATTTCGACAAATGAAAATATTTGTATTATCCAACAATAGAAACGTTCAGTTTAAACTAGAAATCAGTTTGTCGCTATAGTAAACTGAAAAATCGGTTGATTTGAACTAGAATTTAATTGTGTTTACAATTTATTTTTCTGCGTGATTGATGAATAGAGATCCTGAGTTACAGTATGTGACTCCCCCATTCTGGCGAGACTAGCTTTATGAAGCCAACCACGTCCTTGGGAGATAAGATCCATATGTCAGCAGGCCCTAAAAAGGGCTTGCTGAGAACTTTGAACCTACGTTGGGTGAGTGCACTGCAATAGCAGAGGATGTGTTCTGATGTTTCCCTCTCCTCGTCACAGAAGCGGCAATTTGAGGTTTGGATTGCTCCGATCTTTTGTAGATGGTATCTGCAGGGGCAGTGTCCAGTGTTATTAGACCGGTGTAGATGTTGAGATCCCTTTTGTTGAGACCTAATAGTTGTTGGGTTTTTTTGGGGTTTATCGTTACGAGCCTTTTGGATTGGCTCGTATGGGGAAGTGCATTCCAGTTTGATGTGATTTGACTGACCATATATTTGTTCAGTTCCATTTTTACAGAGCAGTCTGAGATCCCGCAGAAGGGCTCAGGGCCATTGAGCCTTTCATTAGATCCATTCCTGGCTAGCACATCAGCAATCTCGTTTCCCTCTAGACCCGTATGTCAATGAACCCAAGCTTTAATCTTCTGGGGACACTTCTTTATGTCATGATTAATAACATCTGTGCGCAAAACACATAATGGTTTTGGGGACATTAACATTTTTCGCGACTGTCGTACCTGACCACGCTTAATTTTCAGCGTGTTTGTGTAAGATTTTTTTCCATCACTTGTCTTCAATCTGAAACAACTTTTCACTCGTAGCAAGAAAATCGATGAAATTTTCACCATCAATAGAGGACTTGTTTATGATCAGACTGCTGTAAAAAAAATATGATTATGATCATTGAGAGCGTCACAATAAATTATCTTTTGCGTCCGGATTCCAACTGTACAATGCTTTAAGCGCGAGACTTGGCGATGCTTCTTGTGGTTTTCAAATAAACAAGTTTGGTAATTGTGGATAAAATCGTAAAATCCCTAATTACTGGAACGGTTTATTTCTTTAGAAAGTTTTTTTTTTCTGGAACTCTGAATCTATATAAATAAAAATGGAATGGTGTTTGTAGGTCACGAATAGGCTCGGGAACGGGTCAATAGATCGACATGATTCTTTCGCTGTTGCATTCTGCCAGGGCTCCGACGTGTTCGTACGAAAAAATAATTAGAAAAAGTGACCGGGAAGGCAAGAAAAACGGGAAAATCTAAAATTCCATTTTGAGGGGCATTTCTTCATGGAACGGGATGTCAAAAAACAGAGTAGGCAGGCAGGACGACATTTGCCGGGACTGCTAGTTATTAATAATATTGCGAAGGCTCGAATTAAAAAAAAAAATCTGGTGGTCTGCCCTCCTCTGGTTACGCCCATGACTTACCCTACCACTTGTAACAATAGTTATGTAATAATGCGAAACAATATTTTTTTTTTTGGTTTTAAAATTAGGTTTATTTGGTCAATTCATTAGTTACATTTTAAAATTCTACGTTTAGATGAAAATTCAAAGCATCTACATCAATCCTAGCGTTACACGAGTTAACAAAGCAGATGTAATTTATGAAAATTCGCAAAATTTGCACTCTCCTAGTTCGCCCTATTCCTTCCAGAGCAGGCCTCACGAGATCTTCGTAAGAGAGACGTCTCCATCCATTCAATATCACTGCAAGCTTCTGCTGTAGGACCGTCCAGGCCGGCGCGACACGAGCACAGGTAGAGAATTTGTGTTGGAGTGTTTCTATCGTCTGGTTCCCACAGTGTGTGCAGTACTCATCCTCCACTCTCTGCATCACGAACAGCAGCTTGCGATGTTCGGTTTTGCCGTTTACTAGCAGGTACAGCTGGGTGCGTTGCGTAGATGTTAGTCGTTTATCACCTATGTTTCGCCAGACACGTTTCCAGTTAACAGCTGAGCGATTCCAAGCAACAGCATCAAAATTAAGGAAATTTTTTAATTCATGATTTTCTATTGAACTGAAACTTTGCACAGTTTTTAAGTTCCATCTAAATCGTCATTTTCCGATATCAAATTTTTATTTTGAATCACGACTAACTTTTCAAAAGGGTGTATGTGAAAATGGTTCAAAAATATTCAAAAATCTGCACAGCCAAAATGGTTCGTTCGATTGCAATAAATTTTTCAGCAAAGTTAGATAACTAAATGGTGATTCCTAAGAAAATATACACTGTGAAAAAACATCTTTTTTAACATTAAAAAATATCATTTTTGTCACAAAAACTCAAATATCTCAAAACCCTATCTTTTTACCAACGTAATTTTTTTAGGGAAGACGGTCCATTGTATTAGCAATCTACCATAAAAATTTGGTGATGGTAAACTAATAAACAAAAAAGTTATAACATTTCAAACATTTCACAATTTTCACATTTGGTAAATATTTTTTTCTGTGTAAATTATTTCGATCAGAAATCGCAGTTAGATGCAGATTTTATTGTTTAGCAAAGTTAGATAACTAAATGGTGATTCCTAAAAAAAATGTACACTGTGAAAAAAAAATTTTTTTAACATTAAAAAATATCATTTTTGTCACAAAAACTCAAATATCTCAAAACCCTATCTTTTTACCAATGTAATTTTTTAGGGAAAACGGTCCATTGTATTAGCAATCTACCATAAAAATTTGGTGATGATAAACTAATAAACAAAAAAGTTATGACAATTCAAACATTCCACAATTTTCACATTTAGTAATAATTTTTTTTAGTGTAAATTATTTCGGCCGGAAAGCGCAGTTTGATGCTGATTTTATTGTTAATGGCCTTGCGGGAGTAAAACAATCTGTTTTTATTATGTATTATGTATATTATATGTACAGTACTGTTCCGATTTTATCACGCCCTCCGCGCATTAGTCGTTTATTGATTAATTTGCTGTTACATTTGAGGACAAGTGTTTTCCCTCTTCTTCAAGATGAATGTTGAAAGCGTGTTTTGCAACGTTAAAAATATTGAAATGGGTATAAATGTTGAAGTATATTTCAAAGCATTTTTGAAAAGAGGCGTGATTAAATTGTTTAAACAGATGTCGCTGATGGTACGGTGGCATGACTCTCTGCACTTAGCACTTCTGGCAATTTCTCAGTTGTTGTCGTTTTCGAACTTCCTGCGCCCTGCTTTACCGATGATATACAGATGGCTCGTTTGTCAAAGTCTAGACGGCAGGACGTGCAAATGCGTAAATTTGTATTCAATTTGGGCATAACCAGTCTCTTTCAGTTTATCTATGAGATTTCGTAACTCTTTTGAACATTTTTTTTTTTCACAAGCGGTCTACAAGAGAGCGTTGAGTTGAAGACCTTTGAGAAAGCGACTGTTCATGTTGTTCGTTAGATTATAATAAACAAAATCACTTATTAGTTTTAACTGACTAGTTTGGTGTTGTTTGCTTGGACGAAGAAAAAATTTACTATAAAATTTTTAATATCCATAGCGGTAGTATTTTTTTGCTTTTTCGTGAGCATTTTCATGGTATGTATACAGTAAGGTGGCCCACACTTATATGAAAAACAAAAATTTCGAAAAATGCCAAGTCTTACCTTCTAAATCAGTTGTTTTGGAGTCCCAGAAGCTACTTATTTAGGAGGTAAGACTTAGCATTTTTCGAAATTTTTGTTTTTCATATAAGTGTGGGCCACCCTAGTATACAGACAAACAAACGTAACACTGACGAAATTTTCATTGACCACGCCTTTAACGATCATTTTGAATCTTGGTTGTGGCTTTCATAACCAGAAGAGTGCCCATCGTTTTTCTTTGCGTTTGACGTTTCACACTAGCGCCTTCTGATGACGATATTGCACAACGCAGTGTTTCGTGAAACATTTCCACCAGGTGGTGGTAGTGTGAACTGGGCGATGGATTTTCACGAAAATTGTTCTAGGCGTTTTGTCTGTTTGTCTGTGGTATGTACTTCTCATGCATTTGTTGTTGTTGAAGTTACTCGCATTTTTCCGATCATAAAGTCTGTTCTCTAAGGGCCGATTTCTTCACCTCGGCTTAACCCGTAAGCCAGGCTTACCCATATAGTTAAACCTGGCTTAACGCCTAAGCCAGGGTGAAGAAATCGACCCTAAGAGGTATTTTTTTGCAGATCAACTAGACGTATACGCGTATATATAAAACTTTTATTATGCAGCTTTCGTCTTCAAAATAAGTTTAATTCCATTTTTCTTATGATCAACAGCTTTTCAACACTATCAAGGGATTTTTTCACCAGTCACGTACAATAAAAAGTATGACAATCTCAATATTATTGGTCACAACACTGGATCGCGTGTAAGGTTCAAATAGATACTATAGTAATTATAAATAATCAAACAAAAATATCATGAAAACAACTTGTTTAATTCATGCGGTAGCCTTTACAATAAAATCAGCATCAAAATATAGTTCTCGAAATAATTTACACAGAAAAAAAAATTTTTTTTTGTTACTAAATGTAAAAATTGTGAAATGTTTGAAATGTCATAACTTTTCTGTTTATCAGTTTACCATCACCAAAATTTTATGGTAGATAGCTGATATAATGGGCCATTTTCCCTAAAAAATTGACGTTGGTAAAAAGATAGGGTTCTGAGATATTTGAGTTTTTGTGACAAAGATCATATTTTTTTATAGTAAAAAAAGAAATTTTTTACAGTGTATATTTTCTAAGGAATCATCATTTAGTTATCTAACTTTGCTGAAAAATTCATAACAATCGAACAATCCGTTTTTGCTGTACAGCTTTTAGAATATTTTTGAACTATTTTCGCATACACCCTTTTGAAAAGTTAGTCGTGAGTGAATATGAAGGTTTGATATCGAAAAAAGGCGATTTAGATGAAATTGAAAAACTGTGCAAAGTTTCAGATATTTTTGAAATGGTCGCTCAGGATCGACTGACATGACTCCGTGGAATTCCTCAGGGGCTATTCCGTTCCACTTTTGGCGGCTCCGTTTGCTGAACGAAGTGCTGATGGATTTGATCGGCGGAGGGGTTTTCTTGGATTTGGTTTGGGATTTGGGAATAATTTGAAAGGATAATTTTGATATCGGGATGATCTATTGGAATTGCTGGGCGAGGATTAACGTGGTGAAGAAAGGAACTATAAAAAGGAGTGGAATCGATCTCTTGAATGAAACGGTTGATGGCGAGGGACTTCCCTTTCAAAGCTGGTAGATGCAGATTTAGACCCCCATACTCTTTGCGACGAGCAAGCTGCATTATCGGGATGCGTGCAACTATACCTCGCCAAAGAAAAGCCCCCATCGTCGAAGTAATTTTCGCCGTGTGTACTCCAAGGGGTGGCAGAACAGATGACAGATACCACAATTTTGACGTGCCGAATGTGTTCAGCATGACAACTTTTTGCTGCAACGTCAGCGTACGCAAAGACTGCAGCCACAATTGTTGTGTGAACTTTCCTATCATCGCATTCCAGTTGAGCGTCGTCATCAACCGTACTGAATTTGCGAAGACAACACCCAAGATTTTGACGGTATTGGCTGTTCGTAGCCAGGGGGCATCGATCACGTTGCCCTCGCAAAAGCCAACGTTTGTCGAAACCGTCTTTTGCAGGTTTAATTTCGCTCCGGAGGCAGTTCCAAAGCGAGTAAATATTTCCTGCATCGCCTCGATTTGCGCCGTTGACGTCACTATCACGCTGATGTCATCAGCATACGCAACCAAGAGGTCCTCTCCGCAAGTCTGCTCAAGCCTGCGCACCAGCGGATGGAGGTATAGCACAAAGAGGTGCATAGACAACGGGTCCCCCTGCCGGACCGAGCGTTGTATTTCCAACGAGCGAGAAAGATGCCCATTGATTAACAGCCGCGAGGTTGATCGGCTGGCGATTCGAGAAAGCAAGGCAATGAGATCCTGCTTAAACCCGAGCGAACGCATGGTCTCGAAGAGAAAAGAATGCCGTACCCGATCGAAGGCATTTTCCAAATCGAAGCTAATGAGCTTACCCGCACGCCGGTGACGACGAAGGCTGGCAATCCGATCTTTGAGAGCAAGAGTGGCTTGGAAGATGTTGCGCTCTGAGTTCGAACATTTCTGTCCGTCGCTCAAAACACCGTGGGCTCTCATCACACCCTCCAGCCTGTTTTTCAGAATGCGGGAGAGCAACTTGTAGTCGCTATTTAGCAGCGAGATGGGCCTAAACGACCGCGGTGTGTTGTCGCCCCCTTTCTTCCTCACCAGAACGATGATGCCTTCCACAAACGCAGGGGGAAGATTGCCGGTGAGTGCTTCGTTGAGAATCAGATTTAACTCCCGGTGGATGACGTCGAACACGCGAAGATAAAACTCACGTGGTATGCCATCGCATCCTGGGGATCTCTTCGGTGCGCTTGCTCTGATAGCAGACAAAATTTCTGCCGTGGTGATCTCGTCCATGCAGCTTTCATTCAACGGATCGTTCGGCGGGATGACGCGATCGCAGGCAAAATCGTTCTCATTATTTTGTGCACCCTCTTCCGAGTAGAGGTTCGAGAAAAAGTTTAGCAAGCTTGTCTCGATCGCTTGTGGCTCGTCGATGGCTTCGTTCTCCCCTGTCCGTAGCTGCGTGATGATGGTTTTCTTCCGCCGTCTTTCCCCAAGGTGAAATATAGACATGGGCTCGCCCGCTACATGTGTTTCATTTGCGCGTATGAACATTTGGGAAAAATTTCTCTGTAGCGCCAGCATTTCCCCTTTTAGGCGGTTTATTATAGGTAACAACTCTGGATGTTGGTAGTAACCATCATACGCCAGCCGTAGTTCAGCATAAAGACGCTGGTGTTGGTGGTGGAACTCGTCGAAAACGGCTCGAGACTTCCATTTGAAGAAACTTTTGATCTTCGGCTTGACGTATGAGATCCACCATTCAATCCATGAATTGTAGTGTCTGCGCTGGCGGGTCCAATATTGCCACTTATACTGGAACTCCGCAATGTTCTCGATGGTCAGAAGATGAGGCCGCAGTGACCAAAAACCACGCCCGGGCTCATGTCCCAGCTGGGGGAGACAGAGCCGAACGGTCAATGCTTTGTGGTCCGTGAACGAGCAGACGTGAGTGTGTGCAGCACGCAGATTTTCTCGCAAACCACCGCTGACATACATACGGTCAAGACGCGACCGTGCATTGCGGCAAACGTACGTGTAACCGGCATCTCGGGGACACAGCTTTTCCCATGCATCATGCAGTTGCAGCTGCTGCACAGCCGTTTTAAGAGCAGGACTTGTGTTTGGGCTGGAGGAATCGCATGCGCGCAGCACGCAGTTGAAGTCGCCAACGAGAATGACGTGTGCGGTACGGTGACGTAGGTAGTACGCGAGAGTTCCGTTGAAAAACTCCTCACGAGTGGCTCGCTGTGCGGTACCGGAGGGAGCGTAAACGTTGCAAATTGTCGTGTCGTTCACTCTCAGCGCAAGTAGACGGCTATCCAGGCTCTTCTCGACGTGAGAGACCTGTATGTGCTCCTTCACTGCAGTGGCTGTACCTCGTCTCGTGTGGTCTACATTAGTGTATACGACGAAGCCAGGCAAGGAGAGCTGGTCGTTTTCCACTTCTTGCAGACACACGATGTCGAGGCTCTGACTGTTGATAAAATTACGAAGCGCATTCAGTTTTGTGGGGCTGGTGATTGTGCCGATGTTGATCGACGCGATATTGTAGGACATGAGAGCCATTTATAAGCGGTAGTCTTCACCCTGATCGTCGTCGTTATCTTCCCGGCGGGGTTTTTTGCCTGGAGGTCGACCTCGCATGCTTCGTTTGCTACTCGTGGATGTAGATGAATCGTCGGTTTCGTTGCCATTGCCGCTCTTGCTTTGCGATCGTGTTGCGATACTCGGCTTTTTGAAACAGTCCACCAGGAGAACGGTGGCTGTGGCGGACTCGTCGTTTTGTGGTGGTCGCAGCGACGACGACGAAGCATGCGCTCGTTGAGTTTGCGAGTGGGGGGACGTCGTGAGATCAACTCTTACCGGTTGATTTTCGGAGGTCGAAACAGACGGTTCGGTCTGGCTCGACGGCTTCGCAAGCTCGGGAAACTCTTCCAAGGAAGCTGGTGGTGGAGCGGAGTTTTTTTTCCCGACCGGTTTCTTGCTCGGTGGCTTCTCAGCGGCTGATTTTTGCGGTTGATGGCGTGTTGGTCCTCCTTGTTTCGCTACATTTGCGTAGCTTTTCTGAACTAGCAGTTTCTTGTTTTGGACACAAGAAATGCCAGTATGTGCCTGCTCTTTGCAGTGTTTACATGACTGCAACTGGCCTTTGTAAACAACAAAAGCCTGCTGTCCGTCGATGGTGACCCACGAGTCGATGTTACGTCGGATCAGCATGCGAGCCGACCATATACCGAGTGGTACGCCGGCGAAATCGTAGCCTTCTCCCCATGTCAACTCACGAATCGAGATCACATCACCGAACCCGCACAGAAACTCGACGATCCTCTCTTCGGACACGTTTTCGGGCAAGTCGTACACTTTCACTTCCACACTTCCATCTTCCATGGTAATACGAAGCTTGTGCTTCTTCCCGTTTATGTCTACTTCATGACGGCCGTCGTGTTCGTCCACAATTTTTTGTGCGATCGCCAGGTTGCTGACCTTGACGAACGCACATTGTTCACCCTTGTGACACTGTAGTCTTTCGACGTCTTCTTTCTTCAGCCCAAGCACTGAACGGCAGAAGCCGTGCACCTTTTCGAAAGATGGCTTCACCGGGAAGCACGAGTAGTCTATACGAAAGGTGTTTTCTCGCCTCATCGCGAAACACTATAGCGCGTGACGCGGCACGGCGAAAAAGAAAGTAGAACCACCGAAACTAAAAGCTTGACTTTCAATGCGCGTAGTCGAAAAACACGTCTGCGCGACTCAGAAGCTGAGCATTAACTAATATTCATAAAATTTAAGAAAAGAAAATTCGGTTTTGAGAAAAACAACTAAATAGGGTATTGGTTCCCTTCTTAAGCATGTGGCTCCCATTTTCATCCTACAAAAAACAAAGGATTGAAGCGCTGTTTGTTTTGTTTCTTATTTTTGTATTTTTTGTTAGAAGTGAGCACCCATGAAAACAAAAAGAACGGAATCAATCGGTGCCGTAATCGCTTGTTTTCGAATAGGATGAATATGGGAGCGTGAGATTAATGATGGAACACATACCCTACCTAACAGTCTTCGAAGAAAAAGAATGGCAAAGTATGCCGGTCGTCCATTATGCCTAGCTACCGTATGCCAAACGTATTTATACCAATCGTCGCGCACCATGCACCTATTTTATAGAATGGCCTGGTGTCATTTTCCCAAAACATATTGGAAACACAGTGCACAATGGGTCCAGAGCCGTATTTACGAAGATAAAAATGTTTGTGCCTAAACCTTAAGTTTTAGATACATGATGTCTTTGAAAAAGTTTCTTCATATTTTTCGACCTTTATTCTCATCATTGTGAAATTAGGGTGGTCCCTCTAGTTTAGCTGATCCAAACATCTGCTTTATAATAGTTTTATATACGCTTACAAAATGTTCTACAAAGTTGTAAAAGAACTTATTTGGAGAAAGTTTGCCGAAGAAACCATCATTCTATCTCTTATGGTTCCTAACTTATATTTTTTTTTAAATAATCATGTTAGGGTGATCCATGAAATTCAGTTTTTTTGCAATAACTTTGAATCCATTCGTTTCTCTTAAAAACTTTCTTCCGAGCACTTTCAGAACCTTCAATGACGCATATTTTTCCAAAGAGCTCAATGTTCTGTCTCTCATAGTTTAAAAAATATTGGCTTTTTTCTTCAAAAAAACATTTTTTTTTTTTCAAAAAGTCATATCTCAAAAAGAGCAAATGAATTTTCAATCGCCGAATTGCATTAAGAAGATCGAACTCTGTTCTATTTATGGTGAAAAAATTGTGAGTACTTTTTTTGTTTGAAGAATTTTAAAAATACGGTTTTTACATAGAAAATCAGTTGTAACTCTTAAAATCGATGAGATAAAAACTTGGTATCTTCGACAATATTGTGAGCTTTTGGATGCTCTGAAAGTGCTCAGAACAAAGTATAGCGAAAAAATCAACGCATAAAATTCTATTGAATAAAAAACGGATTTTCATATGGAATACGATACAGTTTAAGCAAATTTAACTCGTCTTTGCTAGATAGATCAAAGTAACTTGATGAAAAGTCATCCATTTCATTTTAGAACCAATGTTTATTTTTACTAACATCACCATAAAGGAACAATGTTGGTAAGATATTGTAAATTATGCAACTTTGATAGGCTTTTACGTAAGCATCAACATTAACCACCCAAGTAACCATTAAGCCATAAAAATGGCATTAAGTCGGTTCTATAGTCGAATATAGAACATGTTCAACAGAGCTAATTGGAACTATATCCTCTAAAAGGGCTGCTCAAAAGCCACTTTTGGCGAATTATTCGGCTGATAAGCGGCTTCCCGTACCGAGTCTCTGGCGAGAGGAATGTCAAATGTAAATAAAAAAAAGAAAAATAAACACTTATATTTTTGTCTTGATTTTCTCCTTCTACTTTCTCATCGACGTTCATCTTTTTGCTACTTGATCCAGATTCCGGCCAATGTCCTCAATGTTCCTGCGTTGAATTTCTACGTGTTAAGCATATACTCCACAAATGCATCGTGAACTTCATACGCTCAGAATGGTATTTGAAGCAAAGAGGCGATGCATTGTTGATTTTCCCACCCAGGAGTAGCAGACGGATCTTAAATCAGATACAAAGACGATCGGATCCGAAGCCAGACTCGATCGATACGAGTGATGATAAATTTGGGTTGTTTTCGGTAGCAAGGTAGGACTGCGAGCGAAATATCAGGGGAAATCTACTAGAACAAACTGAGAGCTCGTAGGTACTATAAAGGAAAAGGTATTGCTAATTCAGATGAATCCGATGGTGTTGAAGTTTGTAGTTGAGGAAGCGCTAATCGATGACGTGCAGATTCGCGGGAGATGGAAGTTGAGCTGGGAATTATCTGGAAATTTGAAGGGGATCCATCTCGATTTCAGATAAAATCATAATCCATGGTGTACTACACTGAGCAAAAATCCCCGCCATAATTTGAATGATTTTTGCCTCATCCGAGCCCCATGCCTATTTTCAGTCATGAATCGGATGATTTTCGTTTGATGCAGCGTCCTTCAAAACCAAAACAATTTGAATGATGACTATCTCAGAAAAAGATGATTTTCGTTTCTTTTAAGGAAACCAATAAACGAATGATATTCATTCCTGTTCCGGCATGATTTCTTGTAGGATCTGTTTATTTCTAAATTAATATTAAAAAAATGGAAACAAAAACTTCATGCAGCATTTCTGAATTGGAAATTAGCATTTTATTTTTATATAATTTCAATCTGACCAAATTTAAATTCAATATGAAAATACATATACATAGGTTGCGTAGGTCTCCTAGTGGATCCGGCAATCCAACGCAAAAACTGGATATTCCGGACTTGATTCTGGAAGCATCCTGCTTGGCATCCTGTAAATGAATTCCAGGCATAGGACCAAAAATATTTGTAGAACAAAATAATGAACAATAATTCTTTCTTACCTTTGGTGATGTGTTCTTCGGATCCAAGAATCTCGAAAATCAACAAAGTCCGAAACCACCATCTTACTTTTAATCAATGACAGATGTTGGCCTGAAAACGAATGATTTTTTGTTTGGAATACAGAAGAAAATACTTTCAGATGATTTTGTGATGATAATCAATCACAACAAACCCTATGCGAAAAATCATTTAATTATTGTGACAATTGTAATCTCAAAACAGGATGATTTTTATTCAGCAGGACGCAGTAAAGCCATTCTGCTGAGTTATCATTCAAAATAGAGATTCTGGAGGATCTGTATCGCATTGAATGAAGAATCATTCTTTGCACGGCGGGGGGTTTCGTTCAGTGTACATGCTGCCGCTTGCCAATAACTTTTTTCAATTCCTGAAGGCCTGAACCTTTCTTCTATGTTAGATTTACTTTCATCGGTTTTAGTTTTGGTTTGATTTTTTTTTGTAAAATCGTTTATTTGTCATTGGTAACATTACATTCACAGCAAAAACTGGTGAATTTTCAATGGCATGTAAATCACGAAGCATTGGAATTAACATTGATTGAAACTCGCAAAGAATTTAAAATTGAGTTAAAATAACTGCACATATTTGGAACATGAAAATACATACATTTGTATTTAATTTTCAACTTATAAAACCACAAATTTCAATCAACGTGTAAAATCGAATTAGCAACCGCTAGTAGTAAAAAAATGGTCGGCGCGTAGAAATCGTGTGTGGAAAGCTGGTCCAAGTATTTGACTATTCTTCAGTTCAGTGCTTCGATCATATGGATTCAACGACCGCAAATCTGCAGGTAAGTTCAATTTGATAAGCTGGTATCGAAAGTGATACGTGAACTTAGCTACTGTGGTTGAAAATTAACAAACAGCCTGTGTTATTCCAGCTACCCGCAACCCAGCAGAGTGCCATCGTCGTCATCCTCGATAATCACCACCTCGGCGTGAAACTACGCGGTTGTGCTGACTTGCTAACTTCCAGATTTCATTTCATAAATAAGATTATAATGTTGTTAATATGGAATAAAGCATTTAAAATCAATGAACCACTTTCGATGATTTCTGACATGATATTGTATGTGTTTATGTTTCTTCTGCCTCTGATCGCCGGGAGAAGGAAAAAAAAACTCTGTATCATAGGAACGATTGGGAATGGAACAACACACAACAAAAGTGGCGCGTGCTGTGGTTTATGTAAAAATAAACGTCATTTAAATTTACACGATCATCCTTTAGTTTGAATTCTTTTAAATTTACAACGCGATGTATTTTTAGTTTATTTTCATGCTTCAAATATGTGCATGAAAATAAACTTAAATTTACATTTTAATTCTAACTGTGTTTATATATACAATTTATATTTACAAATTTTCTAGGTGAAATTTATCAGCACTCGTATCTACAGTATTATTAACATTATTAATGAACTTGACATAGTTAATGAACAATTTCATAGTCTTTGTCTTTTTCTCTCGAGGAATATTCATGTTTATGAACAATAATTCAGAGAAACTACATATTCTTCCTATCGTGGCCCTAATCATCTGTGTTAGAGATAACCAAGCGTTTTTTACTCTTTGACACTTACAAAAACGATGCTCTAGGTCTTCATCTGCAGCACCACAGTGCACAGTGGCTGATTTCGTCATTTTAGCGCGCTTAATTGATAACTTTTTTGCTATGAAGTTTAGCGTCATGGTGTCTTCGGGAAAGTTTTTCACTATAATAAGGAGCTTCTTTTGAGCTTCTGTGAAAAATGATCAATCCCCCTAAAAGTGAGATAGAAAATTTATTTTTTGAATTTTTCAAGATACGAGTTCGGTGTCTTCACAAAAGTTGTAGAAAATGTTGTTTGGAGCAACTTTGCCGAAGACACCACGTTTGTAACTCCGTTACTTTTCAAGATACGTTACGTTTTCTTTCATCGACCCCTTGAAAAAGGTTTTTGCGCAATAACTTTCTAAAAATTGATTCTACAATTTTCCCATGTTCTACAAAGTTATAGATAATCGTAAAACACACAACTTTGCGGAACATGACATCCCGCTAATTCCAAAATTAAAATAGTTATAACGGTTTTATAGTTTTTTGGGCCATATTTCAAGCATATATAACTTAGCTATAGGCAAATATATGCAAATTTCCTTTGACGCATGTGAAAGTACATGTAATTGCCTCTCTTAGAAAGCCAAAATCATCAAACTGTAAGAAACTGTAAGATGGTTTTTGTATAGAAACTTTCATCCATTTATGTTACTCTTATATGGGATTTATATATATTTTCAACATATTTATTTGACATTTCATGTCAGCTTGCATTTTTATTGTTATTGTAAGTGTGTGTTAATATAAAGAAAGGTTTGTGGTGCATTTTGGATCATTCGTGAAGTACGTTACATAAATACTTACCATCTAATTCTTTTGTCTTACTAACTCAAGTGCTCCACGTAGTCCACGAAAAGAGCGAATGAATGGCCATTTCTTAAAAAATTCCAAACAAGCGCGTGACATATTCTGTCAACGCTCTCACTGGTACATATCTATGTCTACATTGGTTATAGTTAGTTATAAATCTTATTACACTTCAAAGAAACCTGCTGTTAATTCGTGATCCGACGAAAGAAGTTTCAATTTATGCGTTTTTTTTTCGTGGACTACGTGGAGCATTGTGAGTTAGTAAGAAAATAGAAGTAGTTGGTGAGTTTTTATGTAACGTACTTCATGAATGATCCAGAATACACAACAAACCTTTCATTATATTAACACACACTTACAATAACAATCAAAATGCAAGCTGACATGAACTGTCAAATAAATATGTTGAAAATATGTATGAATCCCATATAAGAGTAACATAAATGGATGTAAGTTTCTATACAAAAACCATCTTACAGTTTCTTACAGTTTGATGATTTTGGCTTTCTAAGAGAGGCAATTACATGTACTTTCACATGCGTAAAAGGAAATTTGCATATATTTGCCTATAGCTAAGTTATATATGCTTGAAATATGGCCCAAAAAACTATAAAACCGTTATAACTATTTTAATTTTGGAATTATCGGGATGTCATGTTCCGCAAAGTTGTGTGTTTTACCATTATCTATAACTTTGTAGAACATGGGAAAATTGTAGAATCAATTTTTAGACAGTTATTGCGCAAAAACCTTTTTCAAGGGGTCGATGAAAGAAAACGTAACGTATCTTGAAAAGTAACGGAGTTACAAACTTGGTGTGTTCGGCAAAGTTGCTCCAATTAAGGCTTTTTGGGGTGTCAATGAAAAATGGCTTCCTTCGTAATCATTGATATTTTTACACCAACACATACACGTTTCAACGTTTCAAAAATAAATCTAATAAAATAACGGATATTTACCTTACACACGATTGCAGAATTTTGATCGATTGAGGCGAAGATTACGGAGAGCTCATAACACATAACTTTTTACAATTTATATGCATAATTAGCAACTTCTGCATCCTAGAAGACCGACGACCGTTCACTGCTTCTTTTTATTCTTCTTCACACCATCTTGCACTCCACTTTCAGTCAAACATTTTGTTATCACTTTTTTACCTAAATTTCACTGTGGACGATTGTGTAAATTTTATCACTTCTCTATATTTACCTAATCTTTGAATTAAATGGGTTGTGACAACATTTTTCGCACTAATTCTGACGATTTGCTTGCCAAAAGTCCGAACACCGAATCAGAAATTAATTTTGTTTTCGATATTGTACACACGCAATCTGGTTTCGTATGTGTTCACCAAAACATAAACAGTCATTGATCATCATTGACAGAGATGCCAGATTATCTGAAGACAATGCTGAATAAAATGTTAAAAACATTCATTATAATTAATTGCTTAGCCTTTAAATGTATTCAGACTATTCATTTTAAACTATCCTATGCTGAAAATATTTTTAATTTTCAAAACTGAAGAGAAAAAAACTACTTTTTGTGTGGCAACTCCATGTAATTTGACCAATTGGCAACCCTGTCTGATGTTTACTCCGGCCGCAAAAAGTGTCAACAAAAACAAACAGAAGCAATATTTACATCATGCCGAGACCATCCCGGAAGAGGAAAGCTGCCGTTTTGTCCTGGTTTTCTAGGAAAACTCGACCAGGAAACAGCGAAGCGAATACAGAACCAGATCAACTTCGTTCTGGTTGAATTTCTACGGGCCACGACAGAGAGACAGAGCTGTTGGAAATCGTTCAACCGGAAGATTCAATTGAAGGTGAGTTATCAATGCATTATAAACTAGTATCAACTAGTATTGTATTCTCGTATGCATTTTTAGACTGCCGTTGTGAATTCGCATTCGGTCGGTTTGCATCGGATAGCACGGAAGATGTCACCCTGCCATACATTCAGCGCCCCACGGAAGTCGAAGAGAGTTGTGAACTGACTGTAAATGAACACAGTCTGGCAGAATCTTACATAATGGACATCGAGGACCTAGCGCTGCCAGAGATCCCGTTACTGGAAAATGCGTTAGAATCGATTTTCCCCACTATTTCCGAAAATGATATTTTTCCGTGGGAAACCAACGCATACGGATTCGAATTAGCAGCCGCCATACATTGCACACCGGAACCACCGATCCGCTATTGCGACGAGGAACAACTACCGGAATTCCCAACAACACACGACAGGTGTGAATCATCTTGCGTGGGCCAAATGTTCGCAGATACTACACCACCTTCACCGATGTTCCGTAACAACGACGATAAGATAGAAGACATTCCTGAACTAGATTTGTCAGCGGCGGGCTCGAGAATCATGAATAGTGCTCAGTTAGGTGATTTGAGTCGCAGTGCTATCAGAATGAGTCCAGAGTATGCAAGTGGCGGAATTGACAACCCAGTATCACCAGCGCCCATAGTGCGGTTTCCTAGCGACGAGTTGCTTGAAAGTCCGATCAGTTTAGTGCACTCTGAAGTCTCCAGTAAGCGGAATGGTAAAATAGTTGTTGTAATACTCAAGTATATTGGTTTTCAAATTAGTCCAATTCTTATTTTAGACGGCCAGCTTGAAGATCGTGATATTCATCGTAATAACAAACGGCTTGGCAGCAATTTAACTCGATCGAAGACAACAATCATTTCAATCCCAGGACTACCACCCGGAGGGGTCACCCCGTTGGTCCTGGACTGTTACTGCACAGCGTGTATCAAAAACGCTACAATAGCCCCGCAACGAGAGATACAAGTACCTAAAGTTAGGACACCCGTTTCACTAGAACACAAAACCGAATCGACAGAAGGAAAGATGATGCAGATTTATGCCACATTCGATGAACTTCAATTTCCCGCGGCAAACCGTCGCTCGGAATGTTTCGTGGGGACTGATGCCAAAGAATCCATCCCAATCAACCCATCAGCATCTCGCAGGTACACGTTCAGTATGATGCATATATCTGTACATTCATTTTTTATGTTTGTCTCAAGGAATGGCTTTTGAAAATACAACTTAGAAATTAAAAAAAAAACTAGGAGTAGACTATGCAACTTTGTACAAATCTGAATAAAGTTTGAACACAGACAAACAGACGTAACACCTAGAACAATTTTCGTGAAAATCCATCGCCCAGCTCACACTACCAGGTTTAAATGTGGGCTTCGTGGCCGTGCGGCTAGAGGCGTCAGTTATCTAGTCGTTTCGTAAACCTCGGAGTGTGGGTTCGATTCCCGCTCCAGTTGGGGAAAACTTTTCGTCAAACGGAAAATTCTCCACGGTGTAGCGTATTTTTTTAATGTGACAAAAATACGCCAGACTACCCACTACAAACTACGAATCAACTAAACTTGCTCATACAACAGTTACGTTTACCACATCGCTGGGTATGCCCTATAAAGGATCGATCATAAACTACGTAAATAGGGAGGGATTTGATTGATTGTCACAGACCCAACATACTGTGCGTAGTTAGTAGAGCATTTATTGTATTAAGACAATGACTATCAACTTTTTTTGTTTTTTTTTTTTCATGTGTATTTTAACTTAAGCTAATTCTATACTGAGAATTAAACTATTTTCAATCACCTTAGTTTATTTCTTGGGTCAAACACGTGGAATTTATATCGTGGTTCATCCTATTTTCTCCTTTGTTTTTTATTTTTTTTTTATTTTTGCAGTTCCAGATGCCAAGCCCTGAACGGTGACGAATTTTCTCAAATCACTATTCCAAAATGGAAGATTCTGTCAGGGCGTCGAATAGTAGATTACGACTATTTCATTAAGTGGATTGTAATGGCTCAGGCAGCCCACTCTCGATTTTGTTGCGGTGTTCTGTGCCCGCGACAAGAAGATGTGAAATCCATGCGTTCACAGTTGTGGCTTATGTGTAACGTATGCGATCTGCTCGTGAAAGGATCTTCTGAAGAACCGAGCCGTGGTACACGACTGCGGTTCTGTATGGACTGGGCGATACTGAATAGTGGTTCTACATATGCAATGGCAAATGAAATGTTCTCGTTTTTAGACATTCCATTCATGGACAGAAAAAGTTTTTTCAAAGACGAGTTGGCAATGGATACAATTCTAGAACAAGCCTTAGAGAAATCAATGGATAAGGCGATTGAAGAAGAGTTGAATCTTGCCACTCAAGAAGTACGAGACAGAGGACTTTCAAGCGATTCTCCCCTGAATCTAAGTTGTGAATTGGACGGGTCATGGGGACAAAGAAGTAATGGGCACAGATACAGTTCGGCTTCCGAATGTGCGGCCATTATTGGTACCCGTAGCAAGAAAGTTGTGTACATTGACACAAGAAACAAAAGATGTTCCGCTTGCAATCGCAACACGTCCAACAACAGCATGACCGAGCACAAATGTTTCAAGAACTATACAGGACCATCTGGAGGAATGGAGAGTCACGTCGTGATTGAAGGATTCCAGAAACTTTTGGAGAAAGGAGTGAAGTTTACGACCGTTATCACTGATGGCGACTCGACCACGGTATCGAAGTTGAAAAACAGCTCTTCCTACGGACACGAAATCAAGCATCAATTATGCTGCAATCACACCATGAAAAATGTTGGAAAAAAGCTTCGTGAGGTAACATATTATTTTTGGTATCGATCAATAAAATGTACCAAACTGGTTTTCCCATACAGGAATCATTAAAAAAAAATGATGTACTATCAGAGCCACCGCTTTGGTGTTTTTCACTCAAAAGTAACAGAATTAGAAGGCAAATAATTAAGATACAATTTTCTTCTTATTCTTGGCATAACGTCGCCACTGAGACAAAGCCTGCTTCTCAGCTTAAGTGTTCTATGAGCACTTTCACAATTATTGACTGAGAGCTTTCTCTGCCAATAACCATATTGCATGTGTATATCGGGTGGCAGGCACGATGGTACTTTCCGACATCCCGACACCCCCAGCATAGTCATGCCGAATACCCACGCCCTTACAGCTGTGGCTATATGGCTCTATTTCATTACAACAATGTGGTGGAGTCAACTTTGGTACCTTTTTATTGGCCGATATTGACACATAAGTAGATGTGAAAATAGCATTTTTATTTTTTTAGATAAAGTGCCCTAAGCAGTTTTCCGACCAAGTATCGAACCGTATTCAGCGCATTACGAAAGGTGCAAGGAGTGCCATTAAGCATTGTGCTGAGACCGGGTCGACTGACATCGAAGGGCTACGGAATGACATAAGGAATGTACCGTATCACGTGTTTGGTGCACATAATGATTGCAGGGATTATTTTTGCAAATACAATGAAGACCCCAGTGATACCCCCAGCATCATAACGGACTTACAAAAATGCGGCGTTTGGGACAAGATATTGGTTATCATGGAAAAATTAGCGTCTAAGGCAGAGTTCCTGTGCGAGAACAAAACAAGTAACTTGTAGGTATCAATGTGTAAATTGTACTGTATGTTTGAATCCATAAGACCTTCGCCGCAAATTTCGGTTATTGAAAGCACTCAAGTTAAGTATTTGGACATCTACACTACTCCCACTGAATGAAGAACATTTTCTGTTAGGGAACGTCCACAAATTAAGCCACGCAAAAATTGACTATTTATGGCCGCCATTGCTCTGTTGTTAGTAAGATGCAAATCTTAACTTCTACTTCATATTATATTGACTAGAAATTTGATCGTTCATTTGCTCACTTGAAGTGCAAAATCAACTAAAGTTTCAGCTACGTCAGTGCAGTACATATGGATATTTGCATCTTCAAAATCGTGAGGCAAATTGTTAGAAAGAGAGGGGGGATAGGAAAAGTTACACGTCGTCCCGTGCGGCCTTATGACACACTTTTTGTATGATGTATGATGTATGCCCTTTGACATTTTTGTATGAGTCGTCCTGCATTGCTGAATGTCCCTCAATGCGAGACGTAATTTATGGACATTCCCTTACTGTAGTGCCTCAAAAAATTGTTCATAGTCCAGATGTTCTTCGATCAATTTCAAATATGCTACCACAACGGCCAAATTAAACCTAACTGACTGACTGACTTGAAACTTACCCAGCCAACGGAAGTCTGCCTCATTTATTCGCTTTTCAATAATACATGGTGGAATTGGTTATCGCGTCTACTACATAATCACATATTTTGATATGCATAAACATATGATTCGCTTTAATTGTTTGCTACTTTTGCCTCGAAAGATAAGTCAACAAATACTATTAACCTTTTTATAGGGCAGAAAACTTGTTTTGCCGGCTCTGTAAATACAATGTTGGAAAGAGAATTGATACAATGAGCCGAGGGTCCTACCGGAGACGAGTACACATTACTGCGTTGATGTGTAATGAAGGCTATAAATGGCACGATACATATATGGAGATGTTTACGGGCGAGGCACCAGGATTTTGGACCAAAAAAATGTTCGATGAGAAAGCAAAATCATTGACAAGGAGCAGAAAATCTCAAGCCAATCCAAATTCAAAGCGACGGTCAAAACATATCCAAAAAGAAAAAGAAACTGATTATGGCGAGGAAGCTGTAGAGGCAGCAGAAAATGCAGCACTTGAGCAGTCAGTTGTTGATGTAGTGTCCATGCGCCTTAAGTATAAGGTCATATATACATATATAAACGTGATTTGCGAGTCTAACGCGATTTACGGTTTCTTTCAATACAGATGACGGATGTTACGAAGCAAAAACTTACCAACAACCTGACAATCACGGAGATGGAGGAGATGGCAAAAGGACGCATTTTATCACGATTTATTCCTGAACTTATTAACGCTCGGGATAGCACTAAATGGAAAAAGTGTGAAACATTAGTTCAAACAACCCACACATGGAATTTCTTAAAGTCAAATCGTGCTGTGGTGGGATTAGTGTTACGCGTTCTGAAGGAAGAACAATCTTTGGATTTTAAAGAAGGTCAAATGTTCGTCGATTCCTGCCATCAATTCCTTTGCTGCGTTCCTGATGGTAATGAACTTTATACTATTCAGTATCACATTTCTTTTTTTTATGTTACTCATGTCAGTATCTTAGGTCATGAGACATCTTATAGTAGAACCTACTAGTAGTAATATATACTTACTAATTTATTTAGGCTAAACTATCCTCGTTTACATTTCAGCTGTCTCTACAGATGGAGATACGATACTGTTAATTAAGAAAAAAGATTCAACAGGAAATATCAAACAGCAAGCATCAACTGCAAGAGGCGTTCTAGGTTGCAAGTTGAAAGACGGAAAACTCATCTTGGATCGAAACACGAACCTCGAAATTCAAGCGGCAATGCATATCTGCTTAAGTGCAAAATGTCTCTTATTTTTTATGTTGGGTACGGATGTAACGAACTATCTCTTTACAATCGTTGACCGAGAGGAAGCATTATTTTCTGGCAAAATTGAACCCAAATTGAATACGTTTTTTGAAGAATATTTTTTGAAAAAAGTGATGGAAAAACGAATTTCCGTTAAGCAGTGAAACCGAAAGTGAAGTAGATAAGACCTGAAAAGTAAAACGAGAAAAAATATATTTGTTCTACAATGTGCTAAACGTCTTGGTGTATTAAAAATATTGATGTATAATGCTTATTTGTTTTTTATCAAATCTACAAATACATTTAAAATGAAGTTGTGCCTGTCTGACTCATATTCATAGGCTCGGAAACTACTGAACCAATCGGGGTGAAAATGTGTAAGTGACGGTTTCTGGTGCCCGGGTAAGATTCTTAGCATGGTGTGGGACCCCTCCCATTTCTGTAAATGGAGGCTCCCATAAAAATGAATTCGCAGAAGAGTTTATTATAGAGCGGTATGTCAAAAGGCGTAGTAGGCTAAGATTACTGGTCCCCAAATTGATCTCTTTTGGGCTGACTAGTTGTCTTATCCTGTCATAGGGCAGTACGACGTTTGCCGGGATGGCCAGTAATTGATACAAGTGAGGAAATCATCCTGTAGTTCATGTTTCTTATTTTTGTGACTCCACGTATCTTGGCTCCACATGAAACTTGGCCTGTCTTTATTCAACTAAGTTTTCTTTGAGCACTTTCGTAGTTATTAATTGCCATTGCTATGATATTTTGAAAATGTGAGACAAGAACAGTGATACACTATGCCTAAAGAAGTCAAGACCCGAACGTGAATCAAAATCGCCGTCTGTAGATCGGCGGTCCAAAGCATTACCCTATGCTAACTGGAGACTGTAGTTCATTCTTTTATACAGACATACCAAGGGGAACGCTTCCCTTATCGCAAACTCCGGAAAATGGACCAGTAGCGTTTTCTGTGAAGCTAAAAGATTTCGACAATACATTAACATTTAATGTCTTCTTGCCTCTGAACTTGACTGCCTCGAATTAGTTGATCAAATACAATGCACCATAACACCACAACGGTAAGCATAGCACGTAATGATTATTAAATGCTACAGAAAATCATTATCAAATTCACCTTCCGAGCTGCGAGCTATCGTTAAAGCGCAACACTGTCAATCAAGTCTAATTCGCCGTACGCAAAACGTTAAAATTAAACATTTGAAATAATTTTCTCATATATCGATGTACGCGATCATTGAATATGTAAAGCAGAGAACCCTGATAGGTGAATTATTTTATCACGCTATTTCTAGTTAGAAAAATAAACAGAAAAAAGACAGCTTTGTTTGCTTTGAGAAAAAAATAAAACAAAAATAATTGCCTGCACACACACAGTGACACAGTCAATGATTGTTATTGCACCACTACATAGCCGATGTATAAAAAACAAGTGAGTCCCCGCATCACCTTAACATTTTCTAGAACTTTTGTGAAGACACCAACCTCGTATCTTGGAAAATTCAAAAAGTAAATTTTCTATCTCACTTTTAGGGGGATTGATCATTTTTCACAGAAGCTCAAAAGAAGCTCCTTATTATAGTGAAAAACTTTCCCGAAGACACCATGACGCTAAACTTCATAGTAAAAAAGTTATTAATTAAGCGCGCTAAAATGACGAAATCAGCCACTGTGCAGTGTAATCATGTTGCTGTATCTGCAAGCTGCATCGAGACCATCAGAGTACGGTGCGTGATTTTCTGAGCGTCTTTGCGGCAATATTGTGCCAAACTATTTTCCATGATATTTCTGGGTACTTTTGCATGATTTTTGGTGTTGCTACTTTTTCCAGTAGGGAACTTGTTATCATTTTGGATCTTGGATTTTCCTTAACTTGTTCTGGTAAATTACTATATTCCTGCACTAATGATTACAAACAAGGGCAATTTGAAGGAATGTTTCTCATATTTGGAGGGTTCCCTACATTTTCTAAATATAACGTGTAGAAAGGCATTGAATCTGCCTCTTTCAAGTGTCTACTTAACAGTAGTGCTTTACATTTGAATCCTGGGAGCTGCAACTTTAAGCCACCTTCCTCAACATCCAGAGCTAATTGATTGATTGAAATTCGATTTGAGCTACCTGACCACAAGAATGACCCTATTAATGCAGTTAATTTAGCTATGTGGCACTTGTTGATGTGAACAACAGATGCAACGTACCAAATCTTGGAACTAACAAAACTGTTCAGAAGTATAATTTTCTGATGCAAAGAAAGCAGGCGCATTTTATGCATCCATAATTGCTGAGCAAATTTGGTGATTAGCGGGTCCCAGTTGAAATTAGACATCAAGCGAACAGAATTTGTCAACACGATTCCTAGTATCTTGACTCTATCGGTTGTTGACAACCACGGTATAATCAACCGATTGGTATCTCTTACCAATCCTACATCGAGAGAAACTGTTTAGTTTGATTGAAATTTATTTTGATTGGTATGGATGTCATGTCAAATGTCATGTAAGACAAGCCGTTCAACAGCACTGACAGCGACAGCTGTCTAACTAGGCTTGAAAGCACAGGGCTAACAAGCACTACAAGATAGCGTTATATACCCATATACGGCTTATTTCAATGCTTACGATTTACAAGGCCAATAAGCAATTGAAAACCTTCTTTGAGCCTGTTGGCACTGAAAAGCTGCTGAAGTGCCTCTATACCGCTTATATCAGTGCTTAGTGGTTACCTGGGCAGTGATTCACATTTTCGGTATCCATGAATTAAAGAGATAAAATTAAAATTTGATTGATGGAAATGAGCTCAAACCTACGTTTCAAGTTGAGTTCATTGACGGAATATAGAATATAAACAAGTTCAAACTTTTCAGGCATGGTTACTTCGATCTATTTAACAAAAAACGATTTAAATTTTGAGTTGTTTCATTTTCCATATGAAAATCCGTTTTTATTCATTATAATTTTATGCGTTGATTTTTTCGCTATACTTTGTTCTGAGCACTTTCAGAGCATCTAAAAACCCACAATATTGTCAAAGACACCATTTGTATCTTATCGATTTTAAGAGTTACAACTGATTTTCTATGTAAAAACCGTATTTTCAAAATTCAATAAAAAGCTTCAAACAAAAAAGGTACTCACAATTTTTTCACCATCAATAGAACAGAGTACGATCTTTACAATGCAATTCGGCGATTGAAAATTCATTTGCTCCTGTTTGAGATATGACTTTTTGAAAAAAAGTGATTTTTTGAAGAAAAAAGCCAATATTTTTTTAACTATCGTGTCGATTGGATGCTTCAAGTAGTAATTTTCGCAACGCTACTGTTGTAGAAATGTTCTTACAAATTATGAATAAAATAAAATCATGGTTTCCGAGTAATTTTACTGACGCAACAGAGGACTTAAATTCTATTTTACTAAATTTGAATTCAGCTTTTTTAAATGCTGAAACTGGAAAACAAATTGAGCTTCTTAGAATACTTCCTAGAAATTGGTCATGCGGGAAAATAAAGTCGCATTTTGATACCGCTTCTCAACACGTTATAACTGAATCAAAAAAATATGATTTGGGAATTCAACCATTGTCAAAACCAGGGCGACCGTCTCATGGACCAGATCTACAAGACAAAGTTGTTGGTTTCTATCTCAGGGATGATATCAGTCGGCCATTTCCTGGTTTGAAAGATATTGTCGCGCTTATCTTTTATTAGAGTCCTGCGGCGGTCGTACGCTCGCAAGGCATACCGCCGCATGACAGTCGCAAGGCAAAACAAAAGAAAAAGTGTTCCCGCCAAAAACAAAAGCACGTGGGTTTCGCGAAGTGACAGATGTTTTTGAATGTATTTGTGACGAACGGCGAGAGTAGCTTAGTGGAATGAGTGTTCTTGCTGTCAAACCCCATATAGTGGAATTATATACTTTTAAATCTGGTGACGCTGTTATGATTAGTGACTGTCGCGCTGATATCAGAAGCCAGAGGCAGATAATCGCCATATTCTGATTTTTCTTGAGAGGCATAATACAATATCCATTAAGTTACCCAACGGTACTCGCCAAAATTTTCAAAAACGACTTTTGCTTGCTCCTTTGAATACTTTGTATAAACAATATTTAGAATCTCATGCGTGCGAAAACGAATCTGTTTCATTTACATCATTCTGGAAACTCAAACCAAAACAGTGCGTTTATACAAAGGATTCTTCGGCAATGAATGTATGTGTTTGCATGATTTTTTGATAAAACAACTTGTATGTGAAAATAGTACAGATAATTGTTACTTAAGTAACAATACATCCCTTCGTCATTTTTTACAAAGAAAAATCTTCTACAAAAGTACTAAATATCGTTGTGATAGCTGATATTAAAAAGCATAACACGACATCAGTTTACGCTTTTTAAACAAAATTAATTTCAAAATTGAAAAATAAATTTCCAGAGCTCGAAAAAATAATTTATCTTTCTGACGGTTGTGGAGAGCAATGCAAAAATAAATCCAATTTTAAAAATGTGTGCAACCATGAAAATGATTTTCAAATAAAAGCAGAATGGCACTTTTTTCCGACTTCACATGGAAAAGGTCCGTGTGATGGTATTGGTGGCAATATTTAGCGAATGGCTAGAGATGCTAGTATCAGAAAGTCAGCAGAAATTAACAACGCCAAACAATTTTTTGACTGGGCTGCATCACAAAAAGTAAAAGACCAATTTAAGAAAGACTGGGAATTTATTTTTGCAACAGAAGATGATTATTCAGAGGCTGAAAAAATATTCCAGGAAAGATTTTGTAACCTTGTTCCAATTGCTGGAACAAAAAAATATCATTCATTCATTCCAAAAGATACGAAGCATTTTTGCTAGTGAGTTTTCAGATATAACAGAAAACTTAGTAGGGTAATTCGCCAATTGTTGAACGGTTAGTACTGGCATTTTTGTTTTCGTTTGTTTTTCCGTGCATAATTCCACTTAAGTTGAAAAATATCCAGTGAACGTCTAGATCTACTTATACCTTATACTGTCCAATGGATTTGTATTCCCTTAAATTCCATTTTCTAAGAGAAAATAGAACATTTGTATGGGAAGTCTGTAACCCAAATGTTGAACGCTTCCTTTAGCTTGCTCATCCTAATGTTGGACGGTTCTCGCTAATTGTTGAACGGTTGAAGCTTTGTTCGTAATTGATGACGTATAACCCGACATAAACCTATCATTCACCTGTTTTTATTTTGGGCACCAAACCCAACATAGACTCGACAGTTATCCGATGTGGGTCCAACAGTGGTCCAACATTTGATAAAATTTGATCCGACATTGGCCCGACATCCAATATTTTTTCACTCTGCCGGAATTTTTTCCGGGTTTTTCGTGTTTTGCGCCCAGTTAGTCATTTGAGTGACAATTCATTCAAATGAGGGAGCGTTCATAAAATACGTCACGCAATAATTGTCCATTTTAACCCTCCTCCTCCTATGTCACACTTTTTGTATGGGACCTCTGATTTTTTGTACGGGTCGTCACACTCCTGTGACCTCCTCCCCCTCAAAGCGTGACGTAATTTATGGACGTTCCCAAGGAATCGCTTCCCATTTGAAGAGAGGTCTAGTGGACTGAAAATCGTTTTAAACAGAACCAAATGCAAAAAATGGCTGAAAAGATTTGACTAGAAGCGAAAATGACAGAAGAAAAGAACGCCTTCGAAAGCCCCTGAAATACCCCTGGAAACCCAAGGGACCCAGTCAACTCCCTAGAATACCCCTGGAACGACCCTGAATTACTTTGAAAAGCCGTGGATCGCTCCTGAAAAAGGAGAAGTGATAAAAAAAAATATCTTACAGACATGCAAACATCGTAGGTTATTCTAGTGTTCAACAATTGGATCTTAGCTGCATAATGATAGTGTGAAAAGAAAAATATTTTTTTTTTTCAAATGAAATTACAATGAAAATGTGATTTTAAACAATGTTAAACTGTTAAGGACATCCTTCCAGTTATTGTAACTATGGTGTGACTTCGATATTTGTGGTCGATTTGCCAGAAAAGCTTATTTTGTAACAGCAATTTCTTAAAATTAATCTTAAGAATTGTGCAGTTTTCGTGTCATTAGCGGTACAAAATTTTCAATCGATATTTTTTACGTAAAATATGTATAATTTTGTAAGTTTATTAAAGCAATATCATGACACACATGTATACGCATCTAGATCATACGTTTACGTTGATGGGAAACTACTTAAGTTAAATTTATAATATCAATTTCAAAAACTGTTCAACATTTGGGTAGTGTTCAACAATTGGCGAATTACCCTAAATAAAGTTTGCTTTCCTCTTGAAAATATCAGAAAAAGAAAATCGTCCAGTGCTATGAGCCAAAGGCAGTCTTGCCGGATGAAAAAATAAACGATAGCATTTGTTAATAAATAAATGTAGGTTAAATAAAAGAATAAAACAGAGAAACAAAGAAAAAATACATATTGAAAATTTGAGTTAAAAGTTAAAAAATCCGGATTCCAAAAAAAGTTTTTCCATCTTTTCTTTGTAATTTTCCTCAACGGTAGAAAATTTCGTAGAGAACATATTTTGTGTCGCTTTTTCTTTTTGCTGAAAAAAATTGCGCATGATTTCATTAAGACAATTTGTCTCCAGCATCGTGGAGTTTTTGAGTTATGATTTTTCAAAGAAAACGGCACATCTGGACAATTTTCACAGAATTGGTCATAACTCAGGAAAACGGAGAAAAACCACATCTTGAAATTTTACAGAATAAAGCTTATAAAATTTACTTTCAAAAATATATTTTTTGGGAATTTTTCCGGACTACAAAAATAGTTTTCCCGACTTTTCCAACGAATTTTCCTCAACAGTGGAAAATTTTGTGGAAAACAATTTTTATTTTGTATTTTTTTTTAATTGTTGAGAAAATTTGCTTATGATTTTACAAAAAAAAAATGTGTCTACGATGCTTCGTTCTTGAGTTATGATTTTTCAAAGTCGGTGGTGTCTGTGGAAAATTTTTGGTTTCCAGTTCTTTTACAACTTTGTAGAACATTTTGTAAGCGTACATAAAACTATTAAAAAGCAGATGTTTGGATCAGCAAAACTAGAGGGGCCACCCTAATTTCACAATGATGAGAAAAAAGGTCGAAAAATATGAAGAAACTTTCCCGAAGACACCATGTATCTAAAACTTAAGGTTAAGGCACAAACATTTTTGTCTTCGTAAATGCGGCTCTGGATCCATTGTGCAGTGGAGACTTGAACGATTAGCAAGTATTCCAGCGTTGAACCCAACCAGCCGAGTTGGTGCACGATATCGGAACTTACTAAATTTCAGAAACTCGGACCAGCTGATGTGGGCCTAACTAAACACGATAATCTATGGTATCGTTTACTAAGAATCAAAACAGTATGCGGTGGAAACAAACACTTAGCGCCACACCAAAGGTTGTGGTCTTCAAGAACTAGCGGTTTTTTCAGGGGGTTGATATATTCAAGCTCAAAAATATAAATACAATAGTAACAACACACTGATTCTTACAATTATTTAATTTTACTTATTTCCTTAAGCCATCACATTCAATAAACTGGAGCATTCCTAGCATATCGCTTCACTTTGACACCTTTTTCAGTAGAGCTTGGTGTCGTTGCTGCAGACTTCGGCGACAACGTCGTCGTTGTTTTGTTCAGCTCCAGCACCCCCAGCTCTTCAGCACTATTATTGAGATCAGTGGCTACGGTTGTGGTAGAATTTTTTCCATCATCATCATCATCATCGTCGTCGTCATCGTCCTCTTCGGAAGCACTGAAAATCGACGTCCAAATGCTGGTCAGGACACCTTCCTCCCGCGCCGGAACAGCTTCCACTTCCCACTGCTGTAGGGCGACCAGCCCAAGGATGATCGTCACGAGGATGAAAGTAGGGCGAATCATCTTGTCCTTGCCGTGCGCGATCAAAATGGTTCCGACTTCAATCTACACCGCAAACTGGCGGCCACCGTTTGCCCGGCGCTTTATTTATCGACGAGCTGGCTGTTGATTCTGCCAATTTGCACTCTCCAGCAGAGTTGCTTACATACACCTCGAACTGGCGAGATCAAGTGACTTGTCGGTAATTGTTACAATGAATCACCAATTTGGGCAAATACCCTTTTTGGCTGGTGCTTATTGGTAGAAAGCAAGAAAGTAACGAAATTTGTGTTGCCTTTCCGCTGGAAGATAGATTTTCGATATAGTCAATTCGCCATTTTTAACCAAACCCGTATCGCATTTGATCTTGAACGATTCAAAGCGATAACTTATAAAGGATTTCGAAAATTTGTTCAATAGATGAAAGACGGCGTAATTATCAAACTACCGACGTACCAACCGCAACGCAGATCAATGAGAACATCCGACTCAAATATTTGCATCCGCTGTTATCGCATCGGTTCAATTCATCCCGAAAATATTTCAGCGGCTGCGATTTAGTTTCCTCACGCAGTTCTTTTTGGGCCTTACAAGTGTGATCATCAACTTCCAATATCTAAAAAAAATGCGCCCGCTTTTCCTAGCAGCGGTTGTAGTTGTGCTAACCCTGGTATCGACCAGTCCCATTCAAGAGGGTCTCAACCTTCCAGTGCAGTCGCAAGTGCCGCAAACTTTTGCCGATGTGGAGTCTACCGTTGGAGCGGATCAGCACCCAAAGTTGATTGGATCGCCAAGAACTCTGGATGACTACGCCGAATCAAACATTCGGGACTTGGCCCGTGAAAAGCGACAAATTGTTTACTGGCAGTACTACACCACGGAGGACTCCGACATCGTGGAGAAAGACGAGCGGATCAAGGTGTGATAATTGAGATGTGCTAAGTTGTGAGGCATTCGGATGGACGTAGGAATCACAAGTATTTTGTAGATGACATTGAAAACATACAATAAAGCCTGTAGTTGATGATTCGCGCATTATAAGCTTTTTTTAATCAGTCGAAGTTAAGTACTAAGAAAGATGATTCAACGGTTGTTCGGTGAGACTGGAGATACCATGTTTTTTTCCTTCCTATGTATATAGGGTGAGCTTGGTATTTTTGGCAGTTTTGTTCTCTTCAACATGTGTAGGTTTTGTTGGATAAATTGCTTGAAACTAGGCCGTATTATTCAGTTAGGTAGGAATCGATTTCTCTTTATCGATATTCTCTTCGGACTATCCCGGAAAATACGTTCAATGGTCGGATGATCTCTCGGTGCGTTTCGGTGAAGGACGACTAGGACTAGCATCTAGAACAAAAACAACTGAAAGTATTTTTTTATTCTTAACCACTTAAGGACAGACTAGTTAGAATCCCAAAATGGCCGCCACAATGGCCGACTTTGGCACCTACTCACGATTTCGAGCGCACAAATCTCTTCGTAAACAAAACCTGCGCACCTGAGCTTCTTATTTTAAGCTTATTACAAGTGAGCAAGAACAGAATAATGAAATGCACTATTGTTTGAAGCTTGCATCTTGAGATTTGTGCGTCTGAAGTTTTGATGCACTGTTGAAGCGGGATCTCAAGACGTTTGTCCTTAACCTAATTCACCGCTCTTTTGCCCACTAGGGCACTACGTTAGCGCTTCCAATTGGAAGCTGCATTTAAATTTTTGAAGAGCGCCTAAATACCGTCTACCCCCATTGGTTTGAACGACACCTCATGCAAACCAACGGGGTTCATTTTTAATTTGAACTTCTAATAACCCTGTGGGCGTCGAAAAACACACTGCTGGTAACCTTATTTGCTGTTTTGTATTGATTCTGCGTTTCGTTTCACCCCGTTCCATGAGCAGAATGACGTTTAAACCATTTTTTAGTTTGAACCATGTGCAGATTAGCGGGGGTCAAATTAAAAAGTGTTCAGATTAGATGTGGTCAAACCAATGGGGGTAGACGGTAGTGGTTTCTGCTTTTAGTAGTGTTGCGTGTACGTACACGCTGCATTACACGAACACCACTTGAGTTACTGGTTGAAAATAGTAAACAACGATCAGCTGTTCCCAGCAAAATCAAATGGACATATTTTCAACCAGTAGATTTGCATTAGTATTCGTGACACCGCGCTGCGAAACCACTATGTATTATTTTTACGACATCGAACTAGTTGCCTTTGCGCTGCTTTCACTTTTCTTCCCTGTCCATAGTAGAATGATGAGCACGATGATGTTGACTGTTGTTTCTTTTTTTGTCAGTCAGATTGGGGGTCCATTATGAGTTACAGTTCGCCGATATCCAAAGTTCCGGGGGTCCGTTAGAGCTATATGCTCAAAAAAAGGGTCAGGTGTCAGCCGCTCTCGTGAGGGGGATGGGAAAGCAACTGACGAAAAATTGCAAGTGCCTGGGCTGGGATTGAACCCATGACCATCCACTTATGAAGTCAACGTGTGACCACTACGCCACGGGTCCCGGCTGAAAGTAATTTGCCGGCCAAGTTATTAACCAAAGAGAAAATCGTTACAGAGAAATCGATCATTGTCGATAAGCCCGTATGATACTAAGCGTGAGAATTTTTGATTCAACATGTTTACAGAACGAAGAGTCTCCCCATGTACCTGATTCATATGCATACTAAATACAGGTCGGACTCGATTATCCAGCATTAGATTATCCGAAATTTTAGACTCGATTATCCAGAGTGTTTTTATTACTATATATTTTTTATACATAGATGCAGAAATTTGAAATAATTTAGTATTATAATACAGTGGTGACCCAATTTGGTCTTTCCCTTATTTTCTCGTCAACAGCGCCCGTTCGCTCGTTGCAAACCCGCTCATTGCAACGATTTTTGGTTGCAAGTCCTTAGACCAAGCCCACCCGTGGGCTTCATACTACACACGCAACAGCACGTCGTTAACGATTTTTAATTTCGTTATCCACCCATTTTCGCACCGGTCGTTCGTTTCCATGTGAGTTACATAATGATCGGTCGCCTTTGCGCACCGGTGGTCTCTATTCTATCCGTACCATCGGTTTTTTGCACTTCTGTAAATCATCGCAATATTTTGTGTATTTCTATGGTGTTATTGCAAATCTTATACAGTATAATAATCTGTGCTCAAATTTTGAAAGAAGGGGTTTTGAATAAGACTGAAAACTGTTAGTAAAAATTGAATTCAAATAAATAATTCCCTTGGAGATTTGTACCACTTTTGGTGCGTTTAAAGATATCACTTTCTCAATAATGTATAATTGTTCTTAATCCCGGAATTCAAGCAATCTTTTTTTAAATTATATGTTTGTTGCTTACTGTATGACTTGTAGGTTGAATTTTTATCTAAAATAATATCCATCTCTTCAATATTCATGTTGCCTTTCTCGCAAGAAATTTATCTGAATTTGAGATTATGAGCATCTTTTTTAATAATTAGGTTTATTGAATAATTACATCCCTTGCATTTCCAACACATTTATAACGTAGTTGTCTCCTTCACAACTTCGCGTAGGTCAAGATTCTTGAATCCTGGTCATAGTAGAAGCTGTCTTCTAACAGTCTGCGATAAGTTTGCGCAACCTTTTTTCATTAACGTGTATTTTAACATCAGCTAATTCTATACTCAGTCACAACCTTTTAGTTACAAAGCATCAATCGGAAATCCTAATATATATTGCGATCTTTTGGATGCTGGTATATGAATATTTTGTTGGAAGCAGATTCTATGCGCTCGAAGTAGACTGCGTATTTGTCAAAGTACATAATGAGCCCACTCTCCTTTTTGGCACTTCATACAACAATTGTTGTATTTTAACATCCAACACCTTGCTTTTTCTATAACGAGGAACCTACAATATGGCAGTCCTGCACACCGCCTATTTTAATTGGTGAAACTTGGCAGCTCGACTAAATTTTTTGGGATTTTTATCGGTATGATTTAGTTTTTACAAAAAGAAATAACTGTAGTGTTACTATGATATCTGAGTTGAGTTAGGTACAGTCAAAGCATCTTTGAAAAATCGTAACAACTCTTATCTAATCTCATACATACGCGGAATAACCTTGGAAAGCAATCGTGTTACTTTTCTTGTCAATACTGATGCTTGCAGCATATCAGAGATATGACATATGCATCAAAGCGGCCTGGTCTACTGCGTTTTATTTACGCGCAAAGATGATTCTTCGAAATAATTGGAGTACAGAATATTTTATTTCGGCAAGGTATTTACTTCTCGAATTTACAGGGGAGGAAGGATGCATGGACATATTGTACCAAACGATCCAGATTACACGTTGATGAATATGTTTTGAATATATGAAAATGTGTATAATAGAGCTATGAAAAAATGTGTAATATTGGAAAGATTTCCTCAATTGTTGGGTTGTTTTTATAGATCTAATGTCGAATCTCCTATTCTGTAAGATCGGTGTTATTCACATGGGGTCTTCGCAGATTTTTTTTTCTGCTTTGCCCTATTGTTTCTACAAGGGTGAAGTTACCCATTTCGCACACTTTCTTCCTAATGTCTCGTTTATTTAATTTATATTTTTAAATTTATATTTAATAAACCACCCACTGACAACCACCATTTTCAAAAACAGCAGTCAAACCAAAACTCTTTTGCCTTTTTGAAATATACACGACAAAACGAAACGCGAGGCACAGCTCTTTCAAAGCGGGGGATCTCAGCCCGCTCAGAAAGTGAAGAAAGAAAACCTTGTGGTCACTTATTACCGTCAAATGGTATCTTTTTGGGTTAGAAAATACGCACATCTTCTCACTGAATCACTAAACATTTCTTCAAATATTAGTTTCGAAACGATCGGCCGAATCAAAAACTAAAGGTGCGATTATGAGCAATCGTAACTATTTTTAAGAGAAAATCAATACTTTTTCGATATGCATGATCCTAAAATTGGCGAAGAAGCGAAAACTTTATTCATAACATACTTAAGCAAAGCTTGTCAATTTAAACCTATTATTTTCCTGCGTTTGTATTGTCACTCTATCACAATTGTATGTCAGACAATTTGTTGTGTTATTCGTGTAACGATCTATGATATTAATTGGTTGAAAATTTCAAATATTTGATGCAAACTAAAATAAATTCCTACCTATACAAAACAAGAAAATCATTCTCTAGAAACTATATACCTGGAAACAAATCCATACTCATGTTCTTTCGTCTCCTCTTTACGCTACCCAGAGAGCTAAACGCGAGAGAGCGCACGAGCCTACGGATAGAGACCGTACTTTGCGTGTCTCTATATTCTAAGCCCTGCTACGAACCGTACGTAAACTTTTCGCTTTCGAGCCCTACTTAGCAGCGACCGGTGCGGTTCGCTTCTTTGTTCGGGGCTCTACTTAACGTTAAAACGCTTGATGGAGCCCATGAGTGGGCTTGGTCTTAGCGGACAAAGTTTGACACGTGTTTGCAATTAAAAAGCAATCAAGTGTCAAATTTGTGCTGCATTAAGGACAAACGTCTTGAAATTCCGCTTCAACAGTGCACCAAAATTTCAGACGCACAAATCTCAAGAAGCAAGCTTTAAACAACAGTGCATTTGATTATTCTGTTCTTGCTCACTTGTAATAAGCCTCAAATAAGAAGCTCGAATGCGCTGGTTCTGTTTACAAAGAGATTTGTGCGCTCGAAATCGTGAGTAGGTGCCAAAATCGGCCATTTTGGGATTTTAACAAGTTTGTCCTTAATGCTGTTAGTGCATTTCGATGCACTTTAGTGTCAAAGTGGCAATTCAATTAGCGAATGGCATTCGCTCGTTGCAATGTAAACATGTTGCAATGAGCGAACGGCCGCTGTATCGATTTTGCCGGCTTTTTACCCAGATTATTATTTTTTGAACAAGAAAAGAAAAATGCGTGAAATTCAGCTTTAATATTTTATAATCAATCTTAATTAAAATTGACTATCTTTTGGCTTCATATACAAATGACGTAACGAAAAAATCTAGCTTTATATAATAAAAAGGGCAAAAACCATTTTGAAACCCGATGATGCAGTGAATCGTTCAGGAATTTCTCAAGCAATTCCTGCTGGAATTCCTCCAGATATTTCCGAGGATTTTTGTCGAATTTGCTTCAGGAGTTTTCGTAGAGATTGCGTCACAAATTTCTACTGAAATTCTTCCGGGGAATCTCGAAGGATTGCTCTTAGGTTTTATCGTGCAATTTTACCTAAAATTACTACCGGGGGTTGTTTTTGGTATTTTTCTAGAAATCATTCCTGAGGTTTTTCACGTGTGTTTCGGTCATGTTACAAAAATAAAAGAAAATGAATTATTACAAAGGATTAACACATCACGACACATGAAACCTTACAAGTGCACAAGTGCACAAATAAAATACATCACAAATTGACACAGCACACTAAATATAAATGGTCGGGGTTCTGCTAAACCGAACCAAAGACCATTTTTTGAAAAATTGAGTTTTCTTAACCATTGAATGAAGAATAAAATGATCTTCCTTCCGTGTAAAAATCCAATAATTCTGACAGCTCTTTGTGGAATCAATTCAAAATATCTGTTTGGCAGAACATACAAAAAAAAATTTCATCCAACCAGAGTGAACTGTAAACCATTCCATAGAATCAGCGAAATATTTTAGTTTTGGTCCAGGTGATGAATATTTCAAGTTCTCCTGATCGCCGTCAGATTTTTAACTTCTTACCAACTCATAGTAACAAACTGTGATAGAATTGAACACGTAATTAGAAAAACGGGTGTTGGAGGAGTTTCACCGGCGGCTCTTCCCTATGCTGTGGGTCGTACCTGAAATAAAGCCCTGTCTTCTCTAACTAACTGATATTGTTTGATAAACTTTTCAACCAATTATTATTTTATAAACATCTCCCCCCTTTTCCCCCCTCTACATCAAATAATTCTTCGTGCACATGCTGTTCGTTGGGGCACCCGCTTCACTGGAGTACTTCACTGTTGGAAGCCATGATCCCGTCGATCTTGCTGCACCGGACCCGTTCTTCTGACACCGTTGAGCACTCGTCGGTGTCGCTGTACCGCAGAGCCGTGGCACACACTCCGGCACTCTGTCACCTCCTCCCCCAAAAATGTCGTCGACTACAAGATGTAGCTTCCCCTTGACTTTATCATTGGTCGGGGCTCGTGCAATTCTTTGACCCACTGTAGGCCTTCACGTGCCTCACGTAACGACTACTACCCACACTGTTCCGCCGGACCCACCCCGAGACACTTTGGAACAACGCTTCGATTGTTCCCGAACCTTATAGGTCTTCACATTGACTAAATGTTTGGGCACTGTGCTATCGGGCACTGGGTATTCCACGGGGTTGCTACGAGGCCCGCGTGTCCGTTACAATGGACCTAGATCTGATCGCTTCGTTGGGTATTCTTTGTGGAGTTCTATTTCCCGGTGCGCGAGGAATGGACGTGTTACTCGCTTGAAAATTCACACGGGACTGCTCGGGTTCAGCTTCCGTGTTCGGTGTAGACTTCAGAGATATCATTTCTCTGCGATTCTCTCATCTGTTGATCTCGGCCCAGGAACCTTAAGCTAGGGAGTGTGTGCAGTGGAGTAATGGTTTTGGCTGCTACCACAAGCGTGGCTCCGGGTGAGTGTGTGTCATCCTTTCGAATGGTCCGTTCTACCGCAATGCGTTGGGTCTTTGTCCCTTTTCGATTTTTATTTTTGATGTATTAAACCAATACTCCACTGTACACAATCCTCTGTGTTAGATCCCTTGGTCACGTCAAACACTTGAAAGTGGACCGTGCGATCATTTAGTATATGATACCAGTATCACCTCTAGAACCCCTTGAAAAGTCTTGAAACACCTCTGAAATCCTCTGAAACTCCCTAGGACACCCCTGGAACGCCTCTGGAACCCCCTGAATCTAACTGGATCCGCCCGAAACACCCTGTAACGCCCCTGGAATCTCCTGGAATTCCCCTACAATCCCCTAGAGCAACACGGAAACCTCATTAAATGTCCTGGAATGCCCCTGAAATCCCCTGGAGCACCCCTAGTACACCACTGAAACTCCCTGAAATACCCATGGAATTCCAAGAACGCCCTGAAACCCCTTGGTATACTCCTGCAACCTCTTAAAAATCACTAAAACGATCCTGATATCATCCGGAACACCCCTGAAATCCCCTACAATACGTATGAATCCCCGGGAACACCCCTGAAACCCCATGGAACGCCTCTGAAACCCCTTGAAACACCCTGAAACGCCTCTGAAATCTTCTCGATCGCCCAAGAAATTCCCCGAAACCCCTTGTAACACCCCTAGAATACCCCCGAAACGTCCTTCAACCACGTGAAACCCTAGAGCGCTCCTGCAACTCCCCTGAGACCGCTAGAACACTCTTGGAATACCCCTGAAACCCCCTGAAATCACCTGAATCTGACTAAAACACCCTATAACGCTCCTGGAATCTTCTGGAACGTCCCTACAATCCCCTAGATATAACAGAAACCCCTTGAGAAGTCCTGGAACGCCCCTGAATTTCTCTGGAACACCCCTAATACACCACTGAAACCCCCTGGAACGCTCCTGAAACCCCTTGAAATAAGCCTGGAACGTCCTTGAAACCCCTTGAAACCCCCTGAGACCATCTGAAACACCCCTGGAAATAACTTACTTACTTTCAGTCCTGGGCACCCATGGTAGTGCAGAGGGCCGAATTGAAAGACCTCCATCCTGGGCGATTGCCAGCCATCACCTTGACCTGTGGCCAGGTCGAATTTCTGTCGACTTGCTTGATTTCATTGTTGAGGCTGCGCCGCCATGCGCCTCTGGTTCTACCCCTGCTGCGATGCTCCTGGGTTCCAATCTAACGCTTGTTTGCAGATTTCGTTTCGCTCCTGCGTATAGTGTGGCCAACCCACCTCCACTTTCGCTCCCGAATTTCTGTCACTTTCAGCTTCCGATGACATCGACGATGGAGCTCCACGTTGGAGATCCAATTGTGAGGCCAGCATGCACGAATTATATACCGCAGGCATCTATTGATGAAGACCTGTAGCCGATGAGTGTTCTCCGCTGATACAGACCAAGTTTCACTGGCGTACAGCAGCACAGATTTCACGTTCGAGTTGAAAATTCGGATTTAGGTGCGTCGACTAATCTGATTGTTTTTCCATACATTTCTTAAACTCGCAAAGGCAGCCCTCGCCTTCTTCATCCATGCACCTATGTTGATCTTGTTGCCACCATTGGCCGCTATTTGGCAACCAACATATTGGAAGTTTTCAACATTCTCCACTGCTTGCCCAGCTACCGTAAAGCTGGAAAGGCTGACCGTGTTTACATCCAACGATTTGGTCTTGTTGACGTTCATGGTGAGACCAGCCGCTGAGGAGCGATCGGCGAGATCATCGAGCTTACTCTGCATATCAGAGCGTCGTTGAGCTAAGAGAGCAACGTCATCAGCAAGTTCGAAGTCATTTAGGTACTCCATCGCACTAACGTGAGCAGCTTTTTCTTTCTTCTAGCTCATTCTCTTCGATAAACACAAGAAAAAGCGAGATAAAAGAGGGGGCAAAATGCCCCCTCCTTTATCTTTCTCATTCTCGTGTTTGTTTACGAGAGTGAGTGAGATAAAAGAAAAAGCTGCGCACGCTAGAGCTCCATGGTAATGGGCTGCCACAGAAACCCACGATTTGGTTCACGATCAATCGCACCTACTAGGATTTCGTCGATTACGATGCGGAACAGTGGCGGTGATAGGGTACATCCTTGCCTCACTCTAGCACTCTAGCTTTGACCCAGATAGGATCGGACAAGACACCGTTGTACAGTACTCTGCACGAAAATGCCCTGTACTGTGCTTCAATGAGGCCGATGATTTTCTCAGGTGCACCCTTGCACCTGAGTGCTTCGCCTCCCACGTGATTTTGTGGTTGAGACGGTCGAAAGCTTTTTCGTAATCAATGAACACCAGGAGGCAGAGAGACTGTTGGAATTCATTGATTTACTCCAGAATAATACGGAGCGTGACAATATGGTCCACCCAGGGTTCGTCCAGCACGGAATCCAGCTTGCTGCCGTCGGAAAGTTGCGTCAATCTTCTCCTGTATCCGGTTGAGGATCACTTTGCAGAGGACTTGAGAACAATACACAGCAACATGATGCCCCGACAAATATCGCATACAGTCAGGTCACCCTTTTTGGGTACCTTCACTAAAACTCCTCGCATCCAGTCGGCCGGAAATGTCCCGGTTTCCCATATGTTGCAGAATAATTGATGCAGTAGTTGTGCAGATACTACGGGGTCGGCTTTGAGCATCTAGGCTGATACGCGATCGACCCCGGGCCCTATTCGATTTCATGCTATGGATGGCTGTTTCTATCTCCTGCAATAATAGAACTTCGGTGTTGACACGGGTAATGCGTCGAACTCTTGGCGGATCATGCTGAGGTGTTGGTGGCGTGGCCGACCTTTGAAAAAGGTTTCCAAAGTTCTCGAACCAGCGTTTCAGCTGGTCAGCTGGGTCGGTCAATAGCTGCCCAGATGTGTCTTTCACGGGCATCGTAGCATTCATCTTATACCCACTAACGCGACGTGAAACATCGTAGACAGAGAGTAAAAAAATCGAAGATTGAAAGTGAAGATTGACATTCTCATTTTTTCATTCGTGTTGGGCCACATTCATTGTCAGCTGAATGTCTCTCTTTTCTCATTCAATTCTCTGTCACGAATATTTTTTCGCACGTCGTAAAATGTCCAATTTCTGTTAACAGACGCACAATCCGACTTAATGGACAAATAGAGAACATAATTAATATTCTAGTTAACTACTATGCACAAGTATTGAGGTGATTTGAAGTAAAATCGGGAGTTACGGTGCAGTTATATTTCTCCGAGAAAATTGTCAGTGACAGAAAAATGAATGAATAGGTGAAAAAATTCATTCACCAAAATGAATTTTATGTTGGTCCCTCAGTTGAGAATTTTCAAAATTCACGTTGAATTTCACTCATTGAGAATGAAAATTTTAAACTCTGATCGTAGAGGAGGCGGATGTCTCCGGTGTTTGCGGCTTTCTCGCCTTCGTCGGCTAGGGAGTCCGCCCACGCTCTTTTATCCCGCCTACATGAGCGCTTCACTTCCTTCTCGAGAGCCGAATAGCGCTGACGGGCTACGGCTGTGGCTCCTCGTGTTTTCACTCGCTCTATCGCGGCTTTGGCGTTCCTTCGCTCCTCTATCTTCCCCCAGGTATCATCTGTGATCCACTGCTTTCTCCGGGTGCGTAACTCACCCAAATTATTCTCGCCGGTGGCGATTAGGGCGTTCTTGATCGCGCTTCATTGATCTTCTACGCTTCCACCATCCGGAATATCCGATCCTCCAGCTCCTCGACGACGGACCTCTTCATTGCAGCGTCTTCCAGTCGGCGTGTGTTGCCCGATTCCATTTTCGGATGATGCAGATGTGGTCGATTTGATTTTCCGTGATGCCATCACGGCAAACCCATATCACTTTGTGCACTGGTCGATGATGAAAGAGCGATCCCCCAATCAACATGTCATTGTTGCCACAAAACTCTGCAAACAGCTCTCCATTTTCGCTCATTTCTCTCCGAGACCATGGCGTCCCATGACGTGCTCATAGTCCGAATTGCTGGAACCAACCTTTGCGTTGAAGTCGCCTATGAGGATCATGATATCACCTCTTGGAATCCTATCCACGACAGCATTGAGGTGACTGTAAAAGTTTGCTTTGCCTTGCAATTCGGCAGCATCGGTTGACAAGTTACATTGGATCATGGTAAGGTTTCGAACCCGTGTTCTGAATATGGCTACAATTATCCTCTCATTAATAGGTTGCCACTTCATGAGCGCAGCGTGGGCGTGAGCGCTGAGTAGGAAACCGAGGAGCGTGTTCACCTCGTAGGCCAGAGTATAGCAGAATTTGGCCCGATGCCAATCTGTGTTCTCCAAAGTAGACCTGTGCGCCGACTATATTTTGCTCGGCGGCGGCGTGAGGGCCATTTTTGGCCGGCGGCGGCGGCGGCGGCAGCGTGACTCGGCGTGACCAAAATTTAACCATAATATCAACATTGGCAAAGCAAAAAAGTTGTCATTACGCTCTATAATTTGCAGTCTGAGCTTTTTCATGACCATTGACAACATGAACTATTACATTAGAATGAATACCTTTTTAATTTCTGCTCGGCTCCGCACTGCCACCAGTGATTGGACTTTTTTACTTATTCGTTTATTTGGAAAACTCGGCCGTCACATATAGGCATAACAGAGCCGAAATGATTTATACATTTTTGTTTTTACGTTGTTTACATTTTTGAAATTTTTAACAGCCTTAATACTATATTTTTTTGGGGAGCAGACAAATATTTATAATATGAAAGGAATATTGAGACATTACCGGTATCCTCAGTGTAATGCATGTTGCATTACTCCATTGCAAACAAAGGGCAATGAAATATTGATTTTACTAAAGTTTTTTGTTTTCTAAAAACCTTCAGAAGCTATCAATCATGATAATTAAGTAACACTATTTTCACTAAGGAATCTCCGAATATTTTCAGGGAAGAACTCTAGGAGGAGCCTGAAAGAAACTTTTGAAGGAATCTATGAAGAAAATTGTGACGTATCTCTGCAGGAACTGCTGTATGAAACCCTGAAAAAACTTCTGCAGGTTTCTCTGGCGGTTCAAGAATCTCTTTTAGAGATCCCTGCAGAAAATTCTGAAGATAAATCAGCATATGATATGAAAAGTTTGGCTCAAAAAGAAAAGTGTTCTATCCTATAAGATCGAAAAAGCTAATAGGAAGAACACGCCGCGATATAGGCATACCCCTATGAACGGAGTGCGAATTCCGAAAAAGCTACCGATCGATAGAATTTGTGATGAAAACAGAACAATACATTAGGCAGTCGGGTGCCTGAAACTTTTGCCAGTCTTGGTAAGGTGGTATGAAAACTACCAACCAAGCCGATCTGTTTAAAAGCACAGGTCGCACGGCAGAAGTTTCACGCATTCGATGTATTCGTTCAATACATGGCCTACTTGCCTAATTTCACCTTCTATAAAAAAAAATTTCACACTTGTTCGCTACCTAGCGAATTCTATCATATCTATCATTTCATTATCCACTTTGATCTCTACTCCCTTATACTATGAGTAGAAAGAGACCGATATAGCCACAAAATCATCAAGTTATTCTGAAGAAGTTTTCGAGAAATTTCAGAAGAAAATCCAGGATGAATCTTCGAAAGAAATTCCAGGAGGATTCCTCAAATGAATTCAAGCAGGAACCCCAAGGGAATTGCAGCTGGAGTTTACAAAGGAATTCCAGGAGAAATCTCCGACGGAATGTCAGCGATAATTTCTAAAGATATTCCAGAAGGAATCCCAAAAACTATCGAGAAGGAATCTCTAAAGGAATTCCAGGAGATATTCCTGAGAGAATACTAGGAGGAATTTTCGTAAGAATTCTATGAGAAATCCCATAAGATATTTCAGCAGGAAACTCCGAAGTTATTCTAGGAAGAATCCCCAGAGGAATTCTAAGAGGAACAACCGGAGAAATTCCGTGAGAGATCCCCGTAGGAATTATAGGAGGAATCTCCGAAGAAATTTGAAGAGGTTTTACCAAAAGGAATCCCAAGAGGAAATCCCGAAGGAAATCCAGAAGGAATCCCCGACGAAATATCCGGAGAAATCTCCGAGGAATTGTAGGAAAAATGCTCGTAGGAAGAACCCCTCAAGAGAAACCCACGGTGTCAAAATTTCGATTATTATCGAACATTCATGTACCTCGGATTTTTCTTCGAAAATGATTAGTATTTGAGCTATGTATTCATAATCGGAAAACTAGAAAATATTTCATCGGCGAAAATTTTTTCATACATTTTGTATGGGACGTTTTTTGGGATAAAATAGTAATTATTGATTTTTAGTATGGAAAATAGCCAAAAACTCATCTAACTCAAATTTTCCCCGATACAATATTTTCAAATTTTGCATTTATTCATTATAGCCAAATTTCTAACATTCTATGAAGAAAAATCCGAGGTACATGAAAGTTCGATAATAATCAAAATTTTGACACCGTGAAACCCCCGAAAAGGAATAAGAGGAATCCCCGAAACTACTCTAGCAGGAATCCTCGAAGAAATTCCAAGAGAAATCCCCGACAAAATTATAGGAGAAATCACCGAAAGAATTCCAGGAGGAAACCCTGCAGAAATTCGAAGAGAAATCACCAATGAAATTTTATGAGGAAATCCCGGTAATCAGGAGGAATCTCCGATTGAATTTTAGAAGGAATCTTCGAAGGAAGTCTAGAAAGAATCCTCGAAGAAATTGCAGGAGAAATCCCAGAGGACACCTCCGAAGGAATTGCGGGAGAAATCTCCGAAGGAATCACAAGCGGATTCCTCAAAGAGGAAACTCCAATGGAATTCTGAGAGAAATTCCCATTGAAAGTGCAGGAGGAATTTCCAAAGAAATTCAAGATGAAATCCTCGAAGGAACTCTAGGAAGAATCTTCGAATATCAGGAGAAATTTCCGAAGGAATTCTAGGAGAAATCATCGAAAAGATTCAAGAAGGAATTTCAGGAGGAATCCTGTAGTAATTCCATGAGGTATTTTTGAAGGTATTTCATTAAAAAAATCGAAGAAGATCTAAGAGAAATAACCAAAAGAAACCCAGGAGGAAACTCCGAAGGTATTCCAAGAGGAATCCATGACGGAATATCAAGAGGAATCCTCGAAAAAATCCCAGGAGGATTTAATAAAGGGAGTCCAGGAGGAATCCCCAAAGAAATTCCAGATTTTTTTAAAGAAACTCGAGAAGAAACCATCAAAGTGTTTGTAGAAGACGACGAAAAATATCAAAGAGAAATCCTCGTAGGAATTCCATGAGAAACCCCTGAAATAATTCTAGGAGGATTTCCCGCAGGAATTCCAAGAGCAAAATCCGAAATAATTCCAGGAGGAATTCTCGAAGAAATTCATAAAGTAATTCCCGTAGAAATTTCAGGAGGAATCTCCGACGGAATATTAAGAAGAATCGCCGAAGAAATTTCAAGAGGAATTCTTGAAGAAAGTTTAGGAGCAATCATCGAAGAAAGTTCAGGAGGAATCCCCGAAAGAAGTCCAGCACGAATACCCGACGGAATTCCTGGAAGAATTCCTTAAGGAATTCCAGGAGAAATCCCCGAAACACTTACGGAGAAATACCTTCACGAATCCCAGAGGGGACCCCTGAAGGAATTCTGGGAGTAATCTCTGAAAGATTTCCAAGCGGAATACTCGAAGGTTTTTCAAGAGGAATCCCCATAGGAAGCCCAGGAAAAATCTCCGAAGGAATTTTAGGAGGAATTCCCGAAAGAATTTAGAGAGAAGTTCCTGAACAAATTCCAGGAGGAATCCCCGAAGGAATTCTATGAGAAATCTATGAGGCACTTCCAGAAGGAAACCCCAAAGGAATTCCAGAAGGACTCCTGAAAGAATTCCATGAGGAATCCCTGAAGCAAATCCAACAGGAATCTCCGAAGGATTTCTAAGAGAAATCATCAAAGAAATTCCAGGAGGAAACCCCGAAGAAATTTCAAGAGAAATCCACGTTAAAATATCATGAGCAAGCCCCGAAATAATATCGGAAGGAATTCATGAAGGATGTTCAGGAGGAATTCCCAAAGAAATTCCAGAAGACATTCCAGAATGAATTCTAGGAGGAATCCCCGACGAGAGTCCAAGAGAAATCCCTAAATGAAGTGCAGGAGAAATCCCTGGAAGAACTCAATGAGGAATCCAGGTGGAATTTCTGAAAAATTCTAAAAGGAGTTACCAAAGAAATTCGTAGGAATATTAGTAGGAATCCCCGAAACAATTTCAGGAGGAATCCTAGAAGGAAGTCTAGGAGGAAACCTCGAAAGAAAATCTTGGAAGAATCTCCGGAGGAATTCCTGAAAGAATTCCAGGATAAAGCCAGGAGGAATCCACGAAAGAAGTCCAGGGAAACCTCTGAAAAAAGTCTAGGAAGAATCCCCAAAGAAATTACAGAAGAAATCCCTGCAGGGATTCCAGGGGAATGCTCAATTGATTGATTGATTTGTCTTTATTACAGTAACTTTCAGCCCATGGTTGATTCGTCTCTTGTGAATGCTTGAAGGAATTCCGGTAGGAAGGATTTGCAGGAGGTATTCTCTAAAGAATTCCTGGAATAACTCCAGAAGGGAATCCTTGAGGAATTATTGGAGAAACTCCATGAAAGATCCCCCAAGAATATCCTGAAGATATGCCTGATTATAATCCTTAGGGAATACTTGAAGAAGCTCCTACAAGATACCCTGAAGCAACTCCTGTAGGACTTCTTGAATGAGCTTCTGGAGAAATCTGTGATATAATTCCTGGAGGCATCCGTGAGTCTTCCTGGAAAAATCTAAATATCAATCTACAATCTGAAAGAACCCCAGGAGAGATCTCTGTAAGAATTTCCGAAGGAACTTCTCGAGCAATCTCCTAAAAATATTCTGGAGGAATCTTGGAAAGAACTCTTTATGGGAATCTCTCTATAAACTTCTGGGGTAATCCCTGAATTCTTCTGGAGGTATCCTTGGATCTTCGTATAAGTTTCTCTGTAGAACTTCTGTAGAGGTTTCTGATGGAACTTCTGTAGGAATCCCTAAAAAAAATTGTGGAGGAATCTCTGAAGAAACATCTGCAAGAATTCCTGAAACTCCTGGAAAAAATCTCTGATGGAACTCCTGGAAAGATCTCCTGTAGGAATTGTTAAAGGTACTTCAGAAGGAATCTCTGCAGAAATTCTGCAGGAACTAATTTCTAAAGACTTCCTGCAGGAATTCCTGAAGAAACTATACTCACGGGATTTTTGATAATTCTTCAGGAGGCATTTATGAATCCTCCTGCAAGAATGTTTAAAGGGACTTCTGGGAAGATACCTAAAAGAACTCCCGTTGAAATAGCTTAGGGAACTTCTGAAGGCATTCCCAATGAACACGTGGAGGCATCCCTGAATCCTCCTGGAACTATTAGGAAAATCCCTGAACGAACTCCTGGAGGGATCACTGAAGGAACTACTAAAGCAATTCTTAAAAAAAAGTCCTGAAAGAATCTCTGAAAAATTTTCTTGAGGCATCCTCAAGGTATTCCAAGAGGAATCCCCGAAGGAATTTCTAGAGGGATTCTTGAACAAATTCCAAAAATTTCTGAAAGATGTCCTGGTATCTCTAAGAAAACTCCTGGACTAGTTCCTAAAGAAACTTCTGTAGGAATTCCTTATGGAACTTCTGAAGGAATCCATGAAGGAACTTTCATACTTATCTCCGAAGGACCTCCTATGAGAATCCTTAAAGGATATTCTGGATGTATCTTTGATTGAAGTTGAGAAATCAATTATTGTAATCAAACTCTTGTGATAGTGATCGTGAGATTTTTTTTATCTCAACTTTATGTAAACTTAATTTTGTTTGTGCACTGATCATCGGCGTGAAAAATGAAAATCAGCGGCGCGACAAACAGCGGCGTATGGCGCGCCGCCGATACCTTGGTCGGCGTCGGCGTGGGACAAAAAGTGTCGGCGGCGGCGGCGTGGCGCGGCGGCGCACAGGTCTACTCCAAAGTTCGGCCAATGGACTTCGCTCAGTCCTAAAATCTTAAGCTTCATGCCTCATTGGGTAGTTGTGCCAGTTTACCCTGCTGGGCTAGGGTTAATACATTCCAAGTTCCAATTCTTGTCCGTTGTTTCGCGCTCAAAGTCGTTGCCGTTGAATCAGTTCGGTTTTGTGTAACGGTTTTTCGGGTTTCGGAAACAGTAGGTTGTTGGCCTAAGGTCCCTTATCCACTGTGGTGGGGCTGTCACCTTAAGAGTAGCTTCCGGTGGAGGAGCATTTCATACTCAGCCGCTGGATGCCATAAGACGCCCCTAAATTAAAAAAAAAAACTCGCAGTTATGCATACTATTTAGGTTATGTACGTGTTAAACAATTGGATGATCATGGATACATAATAAAAGTGTGATGTTTTTTCTTAAATAAAATCGCGATAAGGTAAAACAATGCAAAACTATAAAGGACATCCTCCAAGTTCTTTATTATTATTATTAGCTTTATTAAGGAGATTTTCAGCCCGCGGCTGGTTTATCTCCAAATTCCAAGTTCTTGTAACTATGGTGGGTGGGCCTTTGATATTTGTGGTTGGTTTACTAGCAAAGCTTATTTCGTAACAGCAGATTCTTAAATTTAATTTTAAGAATTGTGCAGTTTCCGTGTCATCAGCGACAAACAAATTTCAATATTTTTTTTCAATGGAAAATATTCATTACTCCGTAAATAAATCAATGAAATATCATGGCCCTCAGTAATGTGATCCATCAACGCAAAGAAAAGATTAAACCCAAATTTGGAAACTGCATGATTAGGCCTGGCTACCTAATCATAATTTGTAAAAACCAGGAAACATCTGACTGGCTAAAGAATACAATTTCAAACATAACTCCTTGGGAGGGTGCGGAACTTGTTGCGGTTGATGAGAATCAAATTCCACAACCGGAAACTTTAATTGGCTTTTTTCCAATGAGCGCCGAAGATAGCAATGAAGAAATTTTTGCTCTTCTGGAGTCTCAGAATGATGGCTTAGTAGTTGACAGCTGGAAAATATTTTTGAGAAAGATCATTAATAAACGCCATGTAGAACTTACATTTAGCGTTGATGCAGTATCTATGAAAACATTGAAGGAATGTGAATTTGTTTTGGATTACAAATTTGGGAATGCTCCGATTAGGAAAAAACTCCCAAAAAAAGTTGACACTGATACGATGGACGTCGAAGTTAGTGAAAGCGTTGAGGCTAACAGTAAGACTTCTCAAACTGGTGACGATGAAGTGAATACCATCACTAATCAGAAAGTCCCAGGTACAAGTGAAGTCCCTAATACTGGAAGGACTCAGCGTCAAATTGAAGAGGTTAACAGTACTAAAAGGACCGGTGAAAGAACTGGAGATGATGACATGGGCGGAAACACCATAAATCAACAAATTCCAGGATCAAGCAGGGACCAAGTTACTGTACGAACTCTTCAACAACGTGATTTTCGAAAGATCGAAATTTCGGCAGGCGACATCCAACTGTCGAAAGAATGCGTAACTTTTTCTGGGGAAGGAGTTAAAGTACCCAAAAAACAAAATCCTAACCGTCACGTTCAATAGAAAAAACAACATCAAATTCATCCAAATAAATCTCCATCATGCAAAGGGTGCAAGTGCTGTACTTTGTAGGAAATTTATTCAGAGCCAACTAGATCTTGCCTTCATCCAGGAACCGTGGGCGGTTAATGGAAAAGTATTGGGTAAAATCTTGTAAGTTAATTTTCGATGATACAGAGCAGTTCCCAAGGACTGCTATCCTTGTAAATGGGAATGTTAACCTGATTCCCATTTCAGAATTCGTAAAACGGGATATTGTTGCTGCAGCTATGGAAATTCCTACTACGCGTGGGAAAACAGAAATCTACGTAGCATCTGCATATTTTCCAGGGGATGTAGACGATGTGCCTCCCCCTGTAGTTTCAGAATTCATTAAATTTTGCAAATCAAAGAACAAATCATTTATTATTGGATGTGATGCTAACGCGCATCACACGGTTTGGAACAGCACAGACATCAATACAAGAGGTGAGTATTTATTGGAGTATTTAACTGCGAATAATATTGATATTTGTAATCAAGGTAACAATTTCACTTTCATGAATTCTATACGACAAGAAGTTTTAGATCTAACACTCTGTAGTAACACACTCTCGGAAAACATACAAAATTGGCATGTTTCCGATGAAATATCACTATCTGATCATAAATACATAATATTTGAATATAAAGCTAAGGATATTATTAAAGAAACTTTCAGGGATCCCAGGAAAACAAACTGGGAGCTCTACTACACTAATCTGCAAGTGGGTGGCAATTTTCTTGAAAATTCTATCCACACATGCGACGATCTTGAAACCACTTCTAATTTAGTAACAAATAGAATAATTCATGCTTTCAACAGCAGTTGCCCACTCAAGGAACGATCCACAAATAGGGATGTTCCCTGGTGGAATACCAGGCTAGAACATTTAAGGAAACAAGCTCGAAAGATGTTTAATAGAGCTAAGCGTAATTCACAGTGGGATGAATATAAAAAGGCATTAACTCTGTATAACGTAGAAATAAGAAGGTCTAAACGTCAAAACTGGAGGCACACCTGTGAAAACATTGAAAGTACTCCAATAGTGGCTAGATTGCAAAAGGTTTTATCTAAAGATCATTGTAATGGACTTGGTACTCTAAAAAATAATAACGGATATTTTACTTCTAACGCAAAAGAAACTTTGAACTTGATGATGCAAGTGCATTTTCCAGGATCTCTGCCAGTTTTGAGTAAAGAAGCAACCTCCCTGGATGTACATACTGGATCAGAGAAGACCAGGTCAAGCATGTCCAAGGGACCTAGTGAAATTGCTACAAGCACTGGGCAACAAATGACCAGGGCAAACATGCAAGATCTAGCAAGTTGCATTTTTACTCAAGCAAGAGTTGAGTGGGAGTACATGCATTTGAACCATATAAGTCACCAGGCACAGATGAGATTCGTCCAGTGATGATCCAGAAAAGCAAGGGAATATTGATTCCTTGTTTAACTGAAATGTTTAAAGCTAGTTTGAGGTTAAACTATATCCCTAAGAACTGGCGACAAGTACGTGTTGTATTTATTCTTAAAGCTAATAAAAAGGATAAAAATAATCCAAAATCCTTTAGACCCATTAGCCTTTCGTCATTCATGTTAAAAGTAATGGAAAAACTTATTGATGATTATATTAAATCAACATATTTAAAATCGATTCCACTAAACAAACACCAATTTGCTTACCAGCCAGGAAAATCAACAATAACAGCACTTCATACTCTAGTAACTAAAATTGAGAGGACTTTTGAAGCCAAGGAGATAATGTTGGCTACTTTTCTTGATATAGAAGGAGCATTTGACAATGCTTCTCACAGTTCAATGAAGAATGTGATGAATAAACGTAGATTTGATATAGCTATTGTAAATTGGATAGTTGAAATGCTGCAAAAACGTGAAATAATAAGTAGCCATGGAAATTCAACAATTACAGTGAGAACCGTTAAAGGTTGTCCTCAAGGAGATGTTCTTTTACCTCTTTTGTGGTCATTACTAGTAGATGAACTATTGTCAAACCTAGAAGAGCAAGGATTTGAAATAATTGGATTCGCAGATGATATAGTCATTATAGTTCGTGGTAAATTTGAAAAAGTTATTAGAGATAGAATGCAAAGTGCAATAAATTTTACGTTAAGGTGGTGTGAAAATGAGGGGTTATCCATAAATCCTCAAAAAACTGCTATTATTCCGTTTACACAAAGAAGGAAATATAAAATTCCTGATATTTACTTGGGGGAAAATAAAATACTGCTTTGTCTAAAGGTAAAATATTTGGGAGTGATTATCGATAGTAAACTCAACTGGAACACACACTTAGGTCAAATAATAAGTAAGGCCATAAATGCCTTATGGATAAGTAAGAAAACATTTGGTAATAAATGGGGACTTAGGCCAAAAATGATCCATTGGATTTATACGGCTATAGTAAGACCCAGAATAACATATGCAGCTTTAGTTTGGTGGCCAAGAACCAAAGTAAAGTATATTCAACAGAGGTTGGAGAAACTGCAAAGACTTGCTACTATTTCCATTACTGGAGCTATACGTAGTACGCCTTCAAAGGCGTTAGATGCAATACTAAATATGCTACCACTACATTTGTTTGTTCAATTAGAAGCTGAGAAAACCGCTCTAAGGTTGAGAAGAACCAGAGATCTATTTTCTGGAGACCTTAGGGGTCATCTCAGTGTTCTGAAAGATTTTAAAATCAATTCTTTAATTAATCATGAAGATTGGATGAACAGGCAGTATAACTTTGAACGATTATTCAATGTAACATTTCCAAGTCGCACTGAGTGGGAATCAGGGGGGCCTAATATTCGGCCAGGCTCAGTGGTTTTTTTCACAGATGGCTCAAAAATAAATGACAGGGTTGGAGCTGGTGTCACTGGCCCTGGAATTAACATATCTATATCTATGGGTAAATGGCCAACTGTATTTCAAGCAGAAATACAGGCAATAATTGAATGTACTTCAATTTGTTTACGACGTAACTATAAGCATGCAAATATATGTATCTTCTCGGACAGCCAGGCTGCTCTTGAAGCGTTGAAATCTTTCACATGCACTTCAAAATTAGTTTGGGAATGCATTCAATCACTACACGAGGTGGCTAAAAATAGCACAGTTAATCTATTCTGGGTACCTGGGCACTGTGGGATTCAAGGAAACGAAAAGGCGGATTTGTTAGCAAGACTTGGATCTTCAAAACCTTTCCTAGGTCCAGAACCATTTTGTGGGGCCTCAGAATGTACCCTCAAACTGGAACTGAAAAACTGGGAAAAGAATATGATAGAAGAAGTTTGGAAAAACACGGTAATAGCACGACAATCTAAAAGATTTATATCTCCAAACAAAAACATTACTCGAAACCTTCTGAGTTTGTCTAAAAAGATCTTTTTGTGGTTTAGTAACAGGTCACTGCTCAAGCAAATACTTTTTAAAACTACTAGGAATATTGGAAGATGACACTTGTCGATTCTGTAGAAGTTGCAAGGAAGATTCGGAGCATTTATTGTGTAACTGTGATGCACTTTTCCATAAGAGGTGCATATATTTTGATAAGAGCGTAATACAACCATCAGACGTATGGATGACTTCTCCTAGCAAGGTTATACATTTTATTCGATCTGTAATACCTTACTGGGATAATGCCTACAGTCAGCAAGTGGAATCACTTAACTCATAGTGATATTACAAACTGGCATATGGCATATATATTAAATAGGGGCCCGCCACAATAGATCAACAATTGGTCGCAGTGGAAATGTACCCAACAAGGAAAAAAAAAATGGCCCTTATTTATACGCTTCTTTATCAGCCGCTTAAATTTATCGTGCACTAGCTGTCCCGGCAAACGTTGTCTTGCCAAGCTGTGGTGGTTTGACAACTGTTGAGCTCATAACATCAAAGCACTCTAGATTGGTTTTATTTCGATGGTGTTGCTTTCCTTCCCAGCTCATGAAAAATCAGTACTTTATCAATTTTCTTACTTTTCTAGTTGATTTTCATAACTTTTTTTTATATATAAACACAGCCACCATGAATACAAATCGAACCGTGCAAGAGTCATGCTGATCGGTTCACCCGTTCGTGAGTTTTGTTGCCTCAAAGGGATTTCAAACTCATTTTTATATATATACTAGCTGTCCCGGCAAACGTTGTCTTGCCAAGCTGTGGTGGTTTGACAGCCGTTGAGCTCAAAACGTCACCGCACTCTAGATTGATTTCATTTCGATCGTGTTGATTTTCTTCCCAGCTCACGAAAATCAGTACTTTATCAATTTTCACCCTTTTCTAGTTGATTTTCGCAACTTTTTGTACATATAAACACAACCACGATGAATACGAATCTAACCATGCAAGATTCATTCTCATCGGTTCAGCCGTTCGTGACTTTTGTTGCCTCAAAGGGAAGTCAAACTCATTTTTATATATATAGATATAGATTAGTTAAGTTCGATTTACAAAGCGATTTTCAAAAACCGTTCAACTATTGGTAAATTACCCTATATCTTACGTTTGCGTATAAGTTTGCTGAATTTCATAAAGAACTGGTATGGGCTAAGTAATTATATATTTTAAGAAACGATAATTAATGTGGTTTGAAAGTTTATTCAGACATTAGTCCTTTTACTAATTTCTGTGGGTTGGCTCTTTTGGGTGACATAATTTAGTAAGATTCCACGGTGATTAATCCCGATCAGTATTAGTCCTTCTATTCGATTTTAAACTTCAGAAAATCTTTTGGCTTGACGAAAGAAGAAATGAAAGAGAGTAATTGAAAATATCCAGAAGTGACTGGAAAAATCAAAACGAGACATCACGACGCGCATAATGTTTACTTATCTGATGTTTTGTTGATGTTCTAGAACCGGTTTTTTACCCACCCATATGGAATCATAATCATGTTTTGATCGCCACAAGCACTAAAAATAGAACGATAAACAAAATTCAAATCATTTGATAATCTGCCTCCACGAAGCTCAATGTTGGTTACGCAGTACCGAATCAAGTTCAAGGCAATTTCATTTTCGAATCACTACTATAAAAAAGACCGTTCACCTGTTCCACCTCTTCAGTTGGTTCTAATCAACCGTATCAATCTCTTTCAATCGACACGTGATCGAAATCGAAACCATGAAATTACATCTGACACTGGTGGTGATGGCCCTCCTATGTGGCTACGTTGCATCCGACGCCGGGAAGCTTTTCTGGAAGTTTTCCAAAGCCTACAAACCGCATACGGAACCGGATGATATGGGTGTCGACACCGGAATGAAAGAAGAAATGGTCAGTGAAGAGCCAGAGATGATGACCACCGGAGACGACGACGGACGGCCGGCGAAAGCTTCGATGACGGAACAACTTCCGCCCAGGGAAAAGGGCACAGATCCGCATTTCCGCTATTACTTCACGAAGGTATCACCGTATGGGCCCGGGTGGTATCCGACGTACGGTGGCATGATGTTCGACGAGAACCGAATGCAAGAGGAGATGAACGCCATGCGGGAGGAAAGGCAGAAGTTCAATCACCCGAAGTTCGCTGAGTAGGAACAGAGAAGAGCGTTGAAGTGATTTATTGTGATGCTGCATGACTTAGTTTTAAAAGCGATGAACCAAATATTTGTTTGTAAATTATATTTAATGTATTTTTAAGCACTTCCTTTTTTTAAATATATATTTTACCAACTGTATAATATAAGATTATTTCGTTATTTTTTCAAGCGTTACGATAAGCGTGGTGTCATATAGCCGCAGTGGTAAATCGGCAGGTATTCAGCAAGACCATTCAGATGGTGACAGGTTCGATTCCCTGTCGGTTTTGGAACTTTTCCTTCGCTTCTATGGGCATAGAGTATCTTCTTGCCTACTACATGATATACACTTGCAAAATTGGCCACTCAAGCAGCATATATGTCACAAAACAGTCATGGCAGCGCTGGTTTTTGGTAGAACACGAGTCAATATCAAGATATATTGAGTTATTCCAACATGGAGTTAGAATTACATTACTGTAGCTTATTGCAAACAAAAACCTGCGCTGTAGAGACTCCTTTGTGACATGTGTGCTGCTTGAGCACTGGCAGAGAAAGTTCTCAGTAATTGCTTATAGAACACTGTGCTGAAAAGCATATTTGGCATGTTTGCCAAGAAGAAGTAGAACGATAAGCGTGATCGACAACTTGGATTAATCATGTCAAATAGATGCGTGGATGAGATTTTTTGTTGAGCCTAGGGTAATGTCCTCCAAATCTCCCTTTTAATCGATAGGCATTTGAAAGGCTGCAAAATGGTGAGTCGACAAGGAGCGTCCAACATAGGTCTGGCCCTCACAAATTCCTATCTCATGCTTCCACGGAGCAATCGATGACAAAGACCGCCAGCTAAGAGTTGTGTGCTTAGCCGGTAGTGCAGCCTGGGCACTGTTGTCCTTGTGACTTCAGCTAGATTGAGGAGGTACGTCTGTTCACCAAGGAGGTGCGGCTGTTTTGGCATCCAGCGGCTAGGTATGAAATGCTCCTCCACCGGAAGCTATACCTAAGGTGACTGCCCCACCACGGTGGATTGGGGACCTTAGGCCAACAACCTTCTGTTTTTGAAACTCAAAAATCGTTACAGGTACCGAAAATAAAAGATTCCGAACTGATTCAACGGCAACGACTTTGAGCGCGAATCAACGGACAAGAATTGGAACTTGGAATGTATTAACCCTAGCCCAGCAGAATAAAATGGCTCAACTAGGCAATGAGGTATGCCGTAGGCAGCTTTGGCAGATCTTTGGAGAACATAGGTTGGCATCGGGTCAAATTCTGCTATACTATAGGCTACGAGGTGGAGGACGATCTGCGGACCCTACGGAGAGTGCGGAACTGGAGACAAACAGCCATGGACCGAGTGGAATGGAGGCGGCTACTATGTACAGCAGAGGCCACCCCGGCCTTAGCCTGATCGGTAAGGGAAGTAATAGGCTACGAGGTGAAGACGCTCCTCGTCATCGTGGAGTTGGTTTCCTGCTCAACGCTTACGCCCACGCTGCGTTCATGAAGTGTGAACCTGTTAACGAGTTTCGAGACCATACCATGATCCAATAATGTAACGCGCCAACTGATGCTGCCGAAATGCAAGACAAAGAGAACATCAGCCCAAAATGGAGACGGAACCTTCTTCGTGTGGGGACGACATTGCGTCCGACCATCATCTCCTAATCGGCGAGATCCGGCTGCGCATTGCTAGAGGATCCAGCGACAGGAGGAGAAACTAGAGCCAATGAAAATATAGGAGCTTAGCTTAGCTTAGCTTAGCTTAGACTGACTGCACATATCTATGGTTGCTACTCCGTGATTGACTCGAACCAATGACAGTTGCACAATGAATCAACTGAATAATTGACTGGGAGTGGTCAACATTCTCACTGTGCACGCTTCAGAGGCTCTCTTTAACAGTACAATAACGGCGCCGGCCACGTCCTTGCAGTCAGGTTGGAAGAGTGAAGGAATGTTAATAGCAACCTTTGTTATGTGAAAGTTGGCGTTTACCGCACGTCTCCACCAAAGGCTGCAGGAAGGAGTGATTGTTAGTAGGGCAGGTATCGTTGGGTCAGGATTCACTTCGATAAGTAATATGACCTTTTCGAGTTGCAGTATGCCGTGAAAACTGCAGTGATGTTGTTCGCTTCACGCGGAAAGCAAACAATCGACCACCCACGTCAGGTGATCGTTTAATATTTACTATTAAAGACGCGACAACACATACAAACTTAAGCGCTATTGCTCACTCCGCGCGGAAAGTACACATGTAACCTTAATATATTTGCCCGTGTATGTGTTAATTTTATTTTGTGTGTAGAAAAAGTATAGCGACGGTAAGCCACCTATATGTGAGACCGCAAACAACTTTGTAATATTTCGGCATGAGAAGCTTTCATCGTTTTCGTGTTCGAGCAATCAATGGAAAGTTGCATACATGTAGGCAAATTAACCAAATGAGATTAAAAAAAGGAAATCGATGGAAATTTCCAAATAGGAAAATTTTCTACACCGATAATTCGTCTCCAATGGAAAATCACCGCGACTCTTTCCAAAACTGATTTCAAAAGAACAATAGCACTCTAGCTTATAAAAGGTAGTAATTGCGCATTAGTTGGAGCTCAATCCGATTCGCAACGCGATGATCGTTTATTTCTGGTGGAGTATTTCGATAGTGAAGACGCATATCGTCGATAAATTTGAAAGTGCTTTTGAAAACGTGCCTAAGGCTTACTGTGATTTTTCTAAACTAAATTCGAAGTAAGTGCGCGGTAGAACTTCTCATATAATCTCATTAATTGTTGTTTTTCAAGCAGTTTAGAATAATTTTGGTGAGTTCGAGAGAATAGCTTTTGAAAAAAGCTTAGAAAATTTGGAAAGTGTGAATAGTGGTGATCGATTATCAGGTAAGCTGGTGAGCCATAGACCAATTAGTGAGCAGTTTGGTGAATAAAATTTGAAATTCCCACCGCGTTGAACAGGCTGCCGCCCATCCAACGTGGGCTGCTTATCCAGGGTGGATTTTCCTGGTCGGAAGCAAGGACTACAACCGAAGTTGAAATCTCGAGCAACCGTTTTGGACGACGAACACGTGCTCCAGTGTGGTGAAAGAGGACCGTCAAGCAAGCCGATCTCGTCGCGTGTGGTTTCGGGCTACGCAACCAGTGCTCGAATTCAGCTCCACCAGTGCTGGGGACGTATCTACCCCTTTTTCGTTTCTGAACAACGCACGAGTAGGCCAGCCTCAACACCATCGTCTCGTTGGTTGGTTCGTCGAAGATTAGTGCTTCCTCAAGAAAGTGCTCGATTTCGTCCGACGTGGGAGCAGCCTGCGCCGATTGATAAGGTCAGACCTTTTAATTGTACTGTTGCGCAACGTACTAGGAAAATTGCTCGAATTGATTTTTGAACGACAGTTAGAGAGATAGATGGTGACGTCACCTGGTCAGTAGCCAGGTTTATCTGATTGTCTGGAATTGAAAACTTGGAATTCCTAGAATAACAAAATTGTAAAACTCACTAAATTTATTGAATTTTTTTCCTAAATTTCGCAAATGTTGCATTGAAATCAATGACTTCGAGTTTAGTTAATAAACTTTACCAGACCGTAGTCGATGTTTAAATGCCATACGTGAGTTTGATCGAGCTTTTGATTGATCCGATCGCTACCGATCAGTATTGGAAAGCATTTCGACAATAGTAATATCTTTTATTTCCATCTCCATTGATTTATTTTTTTTTATAGTTTGGTTAATTTGGAGTCGCGTCGGTTGGGTCTAGGTTGTGATTTTGAAGTTCCTACTAAACTGTTGGCCTGCCCTGAGCAGGAGCTCTCATTCCGGGTTATTAACAGAGATAACGGTCCTTCGGTCAGAAGGTGGCGCTTAAGCCGTTAGCTTGGTGAGACGGAACAAATTGTTACAAACAATCAACCACCCGCGTCAGGTGGACGCTCAAGATTTACAACAAAAGACGTGTCAAAACATGCAATCTGATGCGCTATTGCTCGCTTCACGCGGAAAGCAAACAATTGACCACCCACGTAAGGTGCTCAATATTTATTCATAAAAATACTTGCAACAAATATACATGGACAGATACATAGAAAAATAGTATGTCGTTAAGAGATTGCACAAAAGAAATGAAATGCAATAAAAAGAAGAGATAGTTTGTAAAATGCCATCTCGAACAGTGACAAAATGGAACAAAAATCCAAGTCGACACTCATGGTGACGAACTATACAAAGTCAATGAAAAAATATTTGAAAAGAGGATATTATAAATATATGGTATGAAATTGTATTAATATAATTGATGTAGAATCCATAGAAAGAGAATAACAAGGAACAAACTCACCGGATAATCGCCTGCCATCAATCGAACCAAAAATGCGAAACGAAAAAAAAAAAAAAATCTGAGCACCGAAGGCAACGCGCGCGCGAATCCTGCCTCCAGTTGCCGAGCCGTCACTACACACACTGACTGAAGCCGGGTCTTCTTCCTCTGCCATCAATCGGATCAAAAAGCGCAAAATGCAAATGGAAAAAAACTAAATCGGGGTACCGAAGGCAACGCGCGCGCAAATCTGGCCTCCGGCTGCTGAGCCGTCACTACACACACTGACTGAAGCCAGGTCTCTTCCTCTGCCATCAACCGTACCAAAAAGCGCAAAAAGCAAATGAAAAACAAAAAACTAAATCGGAGCACCGAAGGCAACGCGCGCGCAAATCTGGCCTCCGGCTGCTGAGCCGTCACTACACACACTCAGTTCGCACAGTAAAAGTCAAATGTGACTTTTACTGTGCGCGGTGTTTTCAAATTTTCTGTGGGAGTGAGCAGGACAGGGCAAATTCGTACAGAGGCTCATGGCATACGTAGGACCACGCATAACTCGTGAACGAAACGTCCAATTCCCGTCGGCTTTGTGACTTGGACTTGAAACGTCATAAAACGCAGTAGGCATTGCAAAGTTTGCCGGAGACAGCTAGTCTCTATAGGGCACTGCATGTAATTCTTTCCTTCTCTTTCACTCTTACAGAAATTTTGTAAACAACAAGGCCAAGAAACGTCAAAATCCTATACGAAATCAAAACAATGCAGTGCCCTATAGGGAACTGCACTGTTTTGATTTTGTATGGGATTTTGACGTTTCGTGGCCTTGTTGTTTACAAAATTTCTGTGAGAGTGAAAGAGAGGGAGATAATTTCATGCACTGCCCCATATAGGGTAATTTTCCAATTGTTGCACGGCTATGAAAATATAGGAGCTTAGGAGCGAAAGTGTTTTTCAACTTCAAACCTCATTTTCGTCCATTTGACATTAACCAATCTATGTTTCAACGTTCCATGATCTATAATAGGCTAGTTTTCTGAAAAGTTAATTAAAAAATTTCCCATTTTGGTCACTAACCTTTACAGGGCGGCGCCTGAAGATGAAGACAACCAGAATTTTCAAACCGCAGAAAATCGCACAGGTCGCTAAATTTCGCATCTGACAAAACAAAATTTTTGATTTTCTCTACAATATCATCAAATATATGTACTTATTTCATCTGCTATGTGAAACTACATGGCTCTGGATCAGTGTGGTCTGGTTGTTCATCGAATTTGAGCTAATTTTGTTACTGTTATAGTCATTTTGTTTAATGACCATTGGGCGCGCAGTTTATTGATATCCGCTAATTAGGCCTACATTATCACATGTAAAACATCAAATGTGTTCATTTTTATTTTTGAGTGCTAGAATATAGACATTGACTGATACACTGTCATGAAAAAATAGTCATATATATCCCATATTTAGCGTGTAATAGTGCCTTGAACTTTTCGCATTTTTTCCTGCCGCGCCCTGTAGAGCGAGCGAAAACAAGAGGAGCCAAAGCCGGAGCCCGTCAGCGCTATTCGGCTCTCAAGAAGGAAGAAAAATGCTCCTGTAGACCGGGACAAACGAGCGTGGGCGGACTCCCTAGCTGACGTAGACGAGAAAGCCGCATATACCGGCGACATTCGCCTTCTCATGTCGCCTTAGTGGGGTTAAGATGAATGCTACGATGCCCGTGGAAGATATGTCTGGGCAGCTATTGACCGACCCAGCTGACCAGCTGAAACGCTGGCTCGAGCACTTTGGAAACCTTTATCAAGTGTCGACCACGCCACCAACACCTCAGCATGATCCGCCAAGAGTTCGACGCATTACCCGTGTCAACAACGAAGCTCTATCATTGCAAGAGATAGAAACAGCCATCCGTAGCATGAACTCGACTCATACAGAGCTCCGGGGGTCGATCGCACATCAGCTAAGATGCTCGAAGCTGACGCCATAGTAGCTGCACAACTATTGCATCAATTATTCTGCAATATAACGGAAACCGCGACATTTCCGGCCGACTGGATGCAAAGCGTCTTAGTGAAGGTACCCAAAAAGGGTGACCTGACTGAATGCGATGATTGGCGGGGCATCATGTTGCTGTGTTTTGTTCTCAAAGTCCTCTGCAAAGTGATCCTCAACCGGGTACAGGAGAAGATTGAGGTAACTCTCCGGCGGCAGCAAGCAGGATTCCGTGCCGGACGGTCCTGTGTTGACCATATTGCCACGCTCCGTATCATTCTGGAGCAAATCAATCAACAGTCTCTCTACCTGGTGTTCATTGATTACGAAAAAGCTTTCGACCGTTTCAATCACGAAAATATGTGGGAAGCCCTCAGGCGCAAGGGTGCACCTGAGAAAAACATCGGCCTCATTGAAGCACAGTACGGGGCATTTTCATACAGAGTTCTGCACAACGGTGTATTGTCCGATCCCATCCTGGTCGTCGCTGGAGTGAGGCAAGGATATGTACTATCACCTCTACTGTTCCTCAACGTAATCGACGAAATCCTGGTAGGTGCGACTGATCGTGAACCAAATCGTGGGTTGCTTTGACAGCCCATTACCATGGAGCACCTAAATGACTTTGCATTGGCTGATGACGTTACTCTCCTAGCTCAACGGTGCTCGATGATCTTGCCGATCGCTCCTCAGCAGCTGGTCTCTCCATGAACCTGAACAAGACCAAATTGTTGGATGTAAACACGGTCAACCCTTCCAACTTTACGGTAGCTGGGCAAGCAGTGGAGAATGATGAAAACTTCCAATATCTTGGTAGCCAAATGGCAGCCGATGGTGACACCAAGACCGACATAGGTGCACGGATCAAGAAGGCGAGGGCTGCTTTTGCGAGTTTAAGAAATGTATGGAAAAACAATCAGATTGGTCGTCGCACCAAAATCCGAAACCTGTGCTGCTGTACGCCAGTGTATCTTGGTGTGTAGCAGTGGATAACAATCAACGGCTGCAGGTCTTCATCAATAGATGCCTGCGGTATATAATTCATGCATGGTGGCCTCACAATTGGATTTCCAACGTGGAGCTCCATCGTCGATGTCATCAAAAGCCGATAGCGACAGACATTCGGGAGCGAAAGTGGAGGTGGGTCGGCCACACTCTACGCAGGGGCGGAAACGAAATCTGCAAGCGTAAGATTGGAACCGAGCAGGACATCGCAGCAGAGGCAGGCCCAGAGGCGCATGGCGGCGCAGCCTCAACAACGAAATTATGGAAGTCGACAGAAAATTGACCTGGCCACAGGTCAAGGCGATGGTGGGCAATCGCCCAGGATGGAGATCTTTCAATTCGGCCCTATGCACCACCATGGGGTGCCCAGGATTGAAAGTAAGTAAGTATTAATGGTTACTTGATACAGTTCCTCCAAAGGCTTTCAATGGTTTAGCATGAAAAATGACGTTGAAAGATCGATTTGATTTCAAGACTGCAAGGAAACATACCTGGGTCATAGAGAGAAAACCTTGAAATGCACGAAAATATTTAATGATTTGGACAATGTTTTGTGTCAATGAGCCATTTTACGAGACGTTTTGGATTAGCTGATCGCTCATTTCATGAATGAAAATTTGACAGGAGGTCGCGTCCGTACTCGTGAATGTTAATATCAATATCAACACTGTTGTCGTTTCGTAAAATAGACTATGGGGTACATTCGGTGTAGTACTAGATAACTAGATACAGGTATGTTCCGTTTTTATCAACAGGGTCCGCGATTTTCAGTTGACAAAAACGGAATAGTGGTAAAAACGGAATAATTTTCTTTGACAAAATATTTTGCAACATTTTTATATGAATTGGAAGTTTTACTGTAGAACACATTCCAAAAGTAAAAATATGCTGTTTACTATGAAATTTAATTGCAACCAGTTCACGTTACAGTTTTCTGACTGTGACACCGACAAGAGGTTTTCACCACATTTATGACCACATTTTTGGAAATTTATTTTCATTAAACGCAAGAATGATACATATTACAGTTCCAGTACCCGTATCGACGTTTTAAAATATGAAACTTGTAAGAATGATTAATCTTCAGGAACATAATTTCGATATCCTAACAAAAAAGAATATGTTTACTTCCTTTCAGAAGGCATTTCTCCACGAGTAACATCTTCACAGATTTCTATAAAAGTTTCGTCTAGGATACTTTTGGGAAATCTCCAGGAATTTTTCTAAGCAAGCAATTGTAACTTCTCCAGAATATTGGATTCCCCAAGAAGTTCCTCCAGAATTCTTCTAGGTCATGGTTTCCCAAACTGTGGGTCGCGACCCCCCCAGGGGGGTCGCCGGCCTTTATCCAGGGGGTCGCGAGGGCCAGTCGAATATTTTACTGTAGCAGACAAAAAATGAGGGAATTTCTATGGTGGGTCGCGAAAAGTACGTCTGCTGGCGAAAGGGAGTCGCGCACATAAAAGTTTGGGAATCTAAGTTCTAGGTTATACCTTGAACCATGCCGCTTGTTTACCTTTTTGATAAGAATTTTAGAGAAAAGAAGTTTTGCCCCTTATGATTTCTTCAGAAATTCCTTCTCAGATCAACCTAGATGTCTTTTTATTTTTAATTTCTCCTAAAGTTTCTTTGGGGATCCCTTCAAATATTCTACCAGGAAATGGAATTTATTAGCCTTCCTTATGCATTATGATGAGAACAGCTCGCTGACGTAGTGTATAGTTTGGGTCTAGAATGGCCCAAATGCACAAGGTGGACTAAGAAAATCATTCGGATTTAACCTAGACATCCTGTTGAAATTAATCCAACTCGAGTTGCTATGGAGATTCACCAAGATTTTACTTTTGAAATAGGAGTTTCACCGTTTCTTCAGAATTTCCTACGGGAATTCTTCCAAGATTACTATTTGAAATCCCTCCAGAACATTTTTCTCATATTTCTCCAGGGGTTCATTCTGGGGTTCCTCCAGAATTTATTTCTGGGATTCCTTCAACATTTTTTTCTAGAATTTCATCAGAAGTTCTTTCTTGGATTCTTAAAGAGTTAAAGAGTTTCTTATGGTATTTTTCCCTAGAATGTCCTCCACCCAAAAATTTCTGCGCAAATATGCGCAGTAGAAACACCTACACCTACTGGAACTTTTATAATGAATACTTCCAAGAAAATTCTATTTATTTCCCCATGATTAGTAGATGAAACAGCCTTGGGCTGACAATCTCGTTAAAAAAAGATAATATAATAACAATAATTCTCCCCGACTTTTTACTGCGTTTCCTGGGAATATCCCAGTACTTTAGTCTAGTAATCTTCCAGGAATTCTTTCCTCAAACCCTGCAGAAATTTCTTCAGGGAGTCCTCCTGATGTTCTGTGTGAAAATTGTAGTGTAAAAATTCAGGCAATGACGGGCAAAGAAAACCCCAAACTGTTTAAGTTCTCGAAGAACACTTGGAGAGGCAGGCCAAGTTCCCGTTAGTACGTAGAGCTACAGTAATTTTTCTATCGGACTATTGGTTTAATTTTTCTCATGTTCAAATAAGAAGTAAACTTATGCGTGAGAGAAAGCATGAATTAACATTGTGTACTGCTGAATTTGAAATGTGTGAAAGCTATTGTAGCGTATACGTATTCTATGTCATCATTGGTGGTTGCATCAAATTCACGCATGGATGCATTGCCTCAAGATTAATGTTAAACTATAAATAACTCGTGTTCGAGGGAACAAATTTGACAAAAACAGAATGAAATATTGACGAAATCGGATAGTGACAAAAACGAATAGTGATAATAACGGATAGTGACAAAAACGGAACATACCTGTAACTAGATTTGTAGTAATGAGCTGAATTTTAGTACGGTGAGAAGGTCAATTGTCCGTTTCTGCAATAAAATGGTGCAAAAAGCGTGGGTATTATGATTCCTTGCCTAATTTGATGCTGTTTGAGCAAAACTTCGAATAACTATGTTGTTTATGTTGCAAGAAATTGAGAAAACAACAACACTGATGCCTAAAGTTTTGCTCAAACAGCATCAAATTAGGCAAGGAATCATAATACCCAAGTTTTTTGCACCATTTGATTGCAAAAACGGAGAATTTACCTTCTCACCATATTCACCAAAATTCAGCTCATTACTACAAATCTAGTACTTCACCGAGCTGTCCTATTAAATAGGACACAAAAATCAAATATATTTTGCTACGATAGTGATCACATAATAATCCTATTTAAAGAAATAAAATTATATTTATCAAGATGATAAATGTTAGCAGCAGTCACGATGCCTAAGGCCATACTCAGTCTGAAAACTTTAAATGGTATTGTTCGATTTAGGAACAGAAAAAGTCATGAGACACTGTTCTAACAGTGTTAGTAGAAAACAAAATTAGCGTGTCACATTGTTTGTTTCTTTCCTGCACCACCAGAGGTCTTCTTAAAGCACTACTACAAATCGATAACGCCCTCTTCATTTTCGTTGGAACACCACAAAGCTTTGCCGTCACGTCACGCAATGCCATCGTCGTCACGTGTACTGGCGTATACGAAATTACGAAGCTTTCAATTTGATTTGGATACCATCAAACCATGTTTGATTCAATAGTGGTATAGCAGCGTTTCTCAAACTATGGGTCGCGACCCACTGGTGGGTCTTAGGCTAATTTTTGGTGGGTCGCGAAAGCTTGGGTGATATTGTGGCAAATGTCTTGATTAACTTATGTCAAATGATATTGCTAGCCATTTTCTAATTTAGAAATTCTCCAAAGATCGGCAGGGTTATTTCTGAAGAAAATCGATTTCATCTTAATTCTATACAAAGTTTTGTATTATAAGTCTTAGTCTGGAGTATATTGAAAATTCATACAACTGTCTGTGTTAAGCCTTCGAGCGCATGGACCTTATAAAAATAAAGTTTTAAATAAAAACTGTCTGTGTTCTGAAAACGATTCTGAAACTATCCTGAAACTATTCTGAAACCAATCCTGAATTGCCTGTTCGGTATTTTTTTTTTTTGAAAATAGGACAACCTAATAAATCAACACCATACACGAACCGTAATGTAGACGCTTCAACAATACCGCATACAGTTCGAATTGTATCCCGAATGGGTAGTTAAACACGTCTTATGGTTATCGTTTATGCGGGTAGTAGAACTATTTCGGTAGTTTCGGTAATCGATTTGACTGAGGGTCAGTACAACAACTGTCAAAAACGTGAACAAAAGGTAGACAATCAAGTTTTGGTGTGTTCAGCAGTTCTATTTTCGTCAAAAAATGCCGTATTCAGCATTCATAATTAAGTGTATGAGTTTCCAGTCAGAAGGTTTAAAAAAGGGTTTAGATTTTACTTGTATTCTGTAAAAAATGGGTTCAAGTTGTTGCTTGCAATTTGCATTTTCAGTTGGATTTACACGCCAAGCGCAAACATAATGCTTTCTGTTATTATGTTAGTGGTAGTGGATACTGGGTCATTAGGCCGAATGGTCATCAGGACGAATTGCCAGTTAGCCGTTGTTTTTGGCAAAAATTGATGGGAAAGAATTTTTGCCAAAAACTAGTTTAACAATGAAACTAGAAAGAATAGCTTATGTTTTAAAGAAGGAAAAAAATATGAATTGAATATCAGCAGTTTCAGCGCCAAAAACTATTTTAGCAAAGATACTAGAAAGAACAGCCTATATTTAAAAGAAGGAAACATTCATTGGTAAAATATCAGTAGATTCAGCATCAATAAAGTATCTTCGTGCCTGTCACACGATACACACATGCAAAATGGTCATTTGCAGAGGAAGCTCTCAGTTAATAACTGTGGAAGTGTTCATAGAACACTAAGCTGAGAAGCAGGCTTTGTCTCAGTGGGGACGTAACGGCAAGAAGAAGACCCAATGACCATTCGGCCTGATGACCATTCGGCCTAATGACCATTCGGCCTAATGACCATTCGGCCTAATGACCATTCGGCCTAATGGCCATTCGGCCTAATGACCTTCGGTCGAATGGCCTGACACCATGGTAGTGAGATGCGTGGGTGGAGTTCAGAGAGCCCTAGGTCGATAGAAACGTGTTTGTTTACACAAAGTTAATGAGGCCTTTTTAATTTCTGGTCTTAAAATGTGTTTATTTAAAAAGTCAGTGCAAATTTGCAAAAATTACGTATTTTATGAAAATACGTGCTGGTGGTTCGCCAAATTCTATAAAAATCAAAATAGGGTCGCAATCTGAAAAAGTTTGAGAACCCCTGATTTAATTTAAGTACCCTAACTTCCTCCTTCCCAATTTTAAATTTCTTGTAATCCCTAACCTCGAAACAGCTGCGAGTACTTCGGCTTCCCAAACTAACATAGTATTTAAGGCAGTAAAAATTAAAAAAAAAATGTTCAAAATGTCAAATTTGGGTAACTCTCGCTGAGACCGGCCCACTATTTACACCTTGTCTTCAAAAATGTTTAAGGTGGCGATTTTCTGAAAATCCTCGCTAAAAAGTAAGGAAAATGCATTTGGTTACTTAAATTGATGGACCCCCCGTTAGTTAGAGGCACAGCAATTTTTGTAGACCCCTCGATTTTGGTCAAATGGTGACTCATTTGAACCGTTATAACTCGAAAGTTTCTCCAAAAACCACCTCAAAATTAATTGTTGTTGAAAAGAGGAAAGATAGAGCAACTATTTACAATAATAAAAAGTTGGGTCGGCCATATTGATTTTGGCCGCCATCTTAGATTTTTATACCAAAACATTTTTTCCACAATGATGGCAACCACCGATTTTCAAAATTTTTGCATTAATTGGAAGCTGAGACATTTATACATAACATATCAAAAAATTAGAGATGTCTTTTTTTCCTATCAAAAGTCATTTGCAGTTTTGTAAATTAAGCCACGTTTTCTCCATACATTTCCATACGCACCGGCAACGACATGCAACAGCATCCGAGTTTACGCCTGCATGTATGCACATAGGCACCTGCCGCAAGATTTTGGCAAATCGGAGCACACTGGAGTAACAGGGTCCATTTCATGGCCAAAAAGTGTTAACACGTTTTTATGGTATATTATGTATGTACTAGCGATAAAATTATGATTTTAGATATTGAGGAAGCATTTTGGATTATAAATAGTCATATTAATCCACTTAAAGGCTAAAAATGATTTCTTATAACCTCTCTAAGGGCAACGTTTATTTTCATCACCAAAAATTGCTTGAAGCGTCGAACATTTTTATTTGACAACAGGGAACTGAAAAATAATTATATTTCCATGAAAAATATTGTTTGGAAACAAGGGCCACCTCGTTTCATAGAAATTCTCCTAGAAGTCTGAGAGAAATTTAGATAACGTTTTTATGTCTTCAGCAAAGTTGTAAGGAGTATCATAATTAGGAAACTTGTTGAACAATTGTTCTATCTTTACAATTTTTGGGAATATGGGCCGTTATATTTGAACGACCCCTTAAACTCAGTTTAAATGTTGTACCTTTTTCTAGATATTTTGGGAATCACATTTTCATTTTGGGGTAACTTTTATAGTGCCCTGGAAAACACATCATAACTAAAAAATTAATCATGGATTGAAATTAAGGAGCTTGAACATGATGACAGAAGCCGTGTGGAATATCAGTTTGAATTTTTCTATTAAAACATGGCATTTTAACACAACTTTATACATAAAAGTAAGTTCGTGGAGTACTGAGTGAAAAACTCAATGAGTTTAGCTATAAAAAACAATATTTATCTGAAAATATTTTCTTAACGGTGCATCAACATATGATTACATGCTACAAATAGTGAGCTCTTTATTTGAGTTGTTTTTTATTTTTTATAACAAATTTAGAACACAACAGTTCTAGCTACATTAGATGACTACTGCATTGCATACATTTAGGCGTTTTCCGGTGTATGGAGATTTCTGCCCAAATTTACTAAATTAATTCCATTTGACACATTTTGTTAAGAGATAGAAGACCAGATTTGTATTCTGCTATGATCTATCTACCGAGAATAAGTGGCCGTTCATTGAAAAAGTAGTCGAAACGAACTTGCTTTTTCGAAATTAAATTTAAATTGTAACTAAAAACTAGTCAAAAAGTTGAAAATTTCAAAATGATTTATTTTTTCGTCTGGTACTTTCTGGTACCCGTTCTCTTGCGATTCACAAAGGATATGCCTTATATTTTATTGTAATTTCATCCAGGTCGCGGAATGCTGCAGAATCTGAAAACTTTTTGAATGCTGAAAATGGTTAAAAATTGACAAAAAACATGATTTTGAAACTCTTTTGTAAGAGAGCAAAATAAATGAAGCCAGGTGAAGTTTTTTGTTTAAATGATACCCCCTTATCAGGAGAACTGTGTTACATACTCAGTTATTTTTTCAAACTGTCAATATTTCGATAATTGAAGTTCTTCCGATGAGTTATGATGCAAATGAAGAAAACAGTAGAGAAAATCGTCAAATTTCGGCATTTATTCTTAAAAAAAATATGCATCCCAAAGTATTTTATTGATTGGCACATGATGGAGCATTACTTAATTTATCTTTAAAAAATATTAGACTCTGGAAAACCCTGAAAAAAAATTTTCGACTTATGGCCAGGAATTTGGCCCATTTACGCCTGTGTGCGGAGGTTCGCTTCCGTTTTTGACTGTTTCTCAATGATGCGGGCATTGCTTTTATAACATTTTTTTAGTGCTTTGAAAAGCTTAAACCTTCAGCTTTCCATTAGTGGGTTCAGATTTTAAATTCGTGTTCGTAAACACTGCGAAATAACGCTGCATTTCTGTAAACGGCCGGCACCGGGTCCAGTGCGCAAAAGTGGCATGGTTTACAAAACGGCAGTCAACTTCTGATAGGAAAAAAGACATCTCTAATTTTTTGCTATGTTATGACATTTATATGTCTCAGCTTTCAATTAATGCAAAAATTTTGAAAATCGATGGTTTCCATCATGGTGAAAAAAATGTCTTGGCATAAAAATCCAAGATGGCGGCCAAAATCAATATGGCCGACCCAACTTTTTATTATTGTAAATAGTAGCTCTATCTTTCCTCTTTTCAACAACAATTAGTTTTGAGGTGGTTTTTGGAGAAACTTTCAAGTTAGGGGTAGGCGGGGCATAATGAGCAGCTTAAGCATTTTGCCACCAAATCCAGTAAATTAAGCGCAATCAATGAGTAATTTTGACGTATAATCCTCATTTAAACCTTATCTGACAAAAACTAATCGTTGAAATTTCGAATATAGCTATAAATGTTGCAAAATTTATTGTTTTTAAAAACGTATAAAATCGTGGATTGCGTTTTAGAGGTGGGGCATAATGAGCATCCTAGGTGGGGCAGGATGATCAATCCCTGTTTTGTACACAATCAAATGTTAACTGACTGTTCTTGTCAATGATAAAGCATACCGGCAACAACCAATAAGAATTTGAGGGGATTATGGGGTTTAATTTGTAGGGAACGGTAGGGTTCCATGGAGTTTACTATTAAAGCATTTTTAAACGGTGATAATTTACAGATACTGATTTTTTAAAGCTAATAAATTGAAAATTAATGATAAAACCTTACTATATGCATCGAAACAGAGAAAACCAAAAGTGAAATTCGTTTGTTTAAAATGTTAAAAATTTTCATCATTTTCCCATCAGTTGCTCATTTTGCCCCACCCTATTATCAACTTTTTAAAGTATATTTTTCAACAAAATAATTATACAAATATTTTGAAAGTGTTACAAATGCATTTCATTGACCCAGTAAACATCGAGAAATTTGATAGATACCCATTACGTTCTTATTTTGATTCCAAAACCTTATTTTAGGTCAGCTGATTCTTATAATATTTCTCCAGTACATGACCACTTCACGCATTTTGACTTTTTTTTTAAAACAAACGGCTTTTTTGACAAATGTTTCGTCATCAATTCATTGGATTTAAGGTAATTGAACTACAATCAAGCAATTTGTTTTGAAAATTTGGAAATTCACAGTGAAAATACAAGGTGCTCATTATGCCCCACCTGCTCATTATGCCCCGCCTAACGGTTTAAATGAACCACCATTTAACCAAAATCGAGGGGTCTGCAAAAATTGTTGTGGATCTAAATAACGGGGGTCCATCAATTTGAGTAACCAAATGCATTTTCTTTACTTTTTTAGCGAGGACTTTCAGAAAATCACACCCTTAAGGTTGAAGGATTCGTCATTGACAAAATCGTCATCATTGAGAATTCAAAAGCAGTTTTCGCGTTAAATGTTTGCATTGAAAATGTATTCACTGTACTCCATTCTCTACCCGCAACACAGTGAATACATTTTCACTGCGGGTATTTCAGGTTTGAACGAGAAAACTGCTTTCAAATTTTCGATGATGACGGTTATGTCAATGACGAATCCTTCAACCTTAAATATTTTTGAAGACAAGGTGTAAAAAGTGGGCCGGTCTCAGCGAGAATTACCCATTTATTATCAATGTAAAAAAAACAAACGATTTCGGCTCAGTTATGCCCTTGTGGCACCCGAGCCTTCCAAATAAGTAAATTAGTAAAAAAAGCTGATAACACTCATTCGAAGAGGGTATTCTGCTTGGAAGGTTCGAAAAGTCGGTACAAGATTTTAGAATTGTTTTTGCATAAGATCTCGAAAGAATTTCTGAAAAAAAAAACCCTGGAAAAGCGATCAAAACGCACTTAACAAAAACGCTTTAGGAAAATTTTGGTTGAATGCCATGAAAAATCCGAAAGAAACTCCTGTAAGAGTTTATAGCAGATCTCTAAAATAATCAACAGAGCAGAAGACTTCTGTAGGAATCCCCACAGGTTGAATGTTGGCGAATTCACTGGAAACGTCTCTTGAAGAATTTACTGAGGAATTCAAAGAAATCTCTGGCGAAATTTTCCAAGGATTTCCCTGAAAATCGGACAATAGAAATTCGTGAAAATCGGGTGTAAGAAATTCGGACAGCTATGATTTTGTAAAATCGTGTATAAAATCTTTGAAAGCTTCTGAATAAATTTATGGAGAAATAATAACGGGTATTTCGAAATAAGTACTTGAAAGAATTCTAGGAGAAGGTTCCGGGTCATTTGGCCGAAGGCCCGGCCGTTTGGCTGAAAATGAATGATGAACTTACACCTTGTCCAATAAGTTCTCATACAAAATACATATTTAGAAAGTATAATTTAATTTCACACCTGTGATTCATATTTTCAAAATGAATGCATGTATTGAAGGGCCACATAATTCTGATTAAATAAAGCATACGGTTTAGAATGAATGTTTTTATAAGCCTAGCAGTACACTTCCATTTCATGATATCAATTTGCTCCGGCACGCAAGAAAAATGTTCGAAATTTTTTTCATTTTACTGTAGCTAAATAAAGTCCATAAGGTTGAACTTTGAGTTTTTATCCCCAGTATTGTACCAAATGGATATATTAAGGCTAAAACGATACAATTTTAATGATTATATGGTAGGAAAATTGCAAGTTAGATTAACTTGGGCTGATTTCCTTGAAAATTATTTATTATTATTTATTATTATTTATTTATTTAATTCATCTGACTTAAGTCTACATGAATATTTAAACTAAAAACTATAACAAACTGGAATTTGACACTTTTCTCTTAAAACATCTAGAACTTTCACCAAAAACAAATATCTCATCGAGTAACGAAAAAGTTCGAACGCACGCAGTTAATGGTTCGTAGAAGCCGTAGGCTGTTCTGTGAAATTCAGTTAACAACAAAGCCGAAGACCTTAGTTGCCTCTCCATAGCTCGGAAGTTGATTCGTGACAGAAGAGAGGGTGCATCAATTTCGCCGTTAAGCAACTTCACAATGAACGTAGATTGCTGGATGTTTCGCCGTCGCTGCAACGAATCGAGTCCAAGAAGCCGACATCTCTCAATATATGGCGGGAGGTTTTGTGGATCACGCCAAGGCAAATTCCGCAGTGCAACCCTTATGAATCTGCGCTGGATGCGTTCTATCCTGATGTTCCACGAAAGCTGATAAGGTGTCCATATAATAGAGGCGTTTTCAAGTATGGGACGTACCAGAGCACAATAGAGAGCTTTAAGGCAGTGAGGATCCGTAAAATCGCGGGAAACTTTCGTGATGAATCCCAGTTGCCGTGTTGCTTTCGAAATAATGCTGGTTATATGCGGGTTGAAGGTTAGTTGATTGTCCAGGACAGCACCCAAATCGTTGACTCGGTCGACACGCTCGAGAGCATTCCCATCAATATTGTAGTCAAAGATGATGGGGCGCTTAGATCGGTGAAAGGTAATTACCGTGCATTTTCCAACGCTAATTGTCAGCTTGTTCAGCTTACACCACTCTACAAAAATATTTATACGTTCTTGAAGTCGCAAGCAGTCTTCACCAGATTTTATGGCCAGATATATTTTGAGGTCGTCAGCATACACGAGAACGTATTCCGATCCCAACAGTAACACGACATCGTTGAAGAACAGCGCAAAAAGTAGAGGTCCAAGATTACTGCCTTGCGGAACGCCTGATTTATTGCTGAATGCACAAGAAACGGCAGAATCCAGCTTGACACGCAGAACACGATTAGTTAGATAACTTTCCAACCACCGAAGAAGTCGCTCCGAAGCACCGATGCGAGAAAGTTTGCAAAGAAGGATGCGATGATCAATAACGTCGAAGGCGGCCTTCAGGTCCGTGTAAACCGCATCAACTTGAGTCTTGGCTTCCATATGACAAACACAGGTATTGACAAAATCCATCAGGTTCGTTGTAACAGAGCGACCAGGCATGAATCCGTGCTGGTTGGTTGAGATATAGTTCCTGCTGCAGTTAAGTATAACGTTGCTGACGATGATTTCGAAGAGCTTTGATCCCGCAGAAAGACTGGTGATTCCTCTATAGTTCCTTACGTTTCTTTTGTCACCCTTCTTAAAAACAGGAAACATGAGAGATTTTTTCCACAAATCGGGGAACTTCTTTTGCTCAAATGACAAGTTAAATATACGACAAAGAGGATCTGCTAGAGCACCAACACACTTTCGTAAAATTACAGCCGGTATCCCATCAGGTCCAGGTGAGTAAGAGCACTTCAGTTTCTTAGATGCAACGATGATCATATCCGAGGTAATGTTGAAGGTATCCAGATCAGCAACGTCTCTTGGTAGATTTGAGGCAGCAGCTTCTGCTTCTTGTTGAGAAGTATCACACTGTGAGAAAACCGACGCAAAGTAGCTGGCAAATAACTCGCAGGAATCTTCCAATGAGGACGACTCGTCATCATCAAGGAATACATTTTGCGGGATTGAAGAATTTCTCCTTTTAGAATTCACAAACCCCCAAAAGCTTTTGGGATCTCTGCGAATACCGAACTGTACCCGTAGTACATGTGACTTGTACAGGACTGCATTCAACCGACGATACGAATCACTGGCGAGTTTAAAAGCTTGTTGATTGTCGACAGAGCGATGCTTACGAAGAAGTCGCTGTTTGGCGTTTCGGTTACGTTTCAAGCTTCGAAGTTCTGTTGTGCCCCAAACAGGATTCACAGGTCGTCTTTTCACGGGAAGATTGTCGCTAAGCCATGCACAGATAGTGTGGCAAAAACGCTCTACCATTTCATTCACATCGGTAACATTTAGCAGTTCGTCCCAATTCACGCTTGACAAGAATTCGATTAGCGCAACAAAATCAAGCCGGCGATAGTTCAAGGCTCGTGATTCTTCTCGAGTTTCAATACTATGAAGCGGAAATGGAACGGTGAATGAAATTTCCAACGGGGGGTGGTTAAGATCAACGGGTAGTAACGGTGACACAGCTCTAGAAACGTTTATAACGCTTTCAGCAGGCGAAAAATATACCAGATCCAAAATTCTACCAAGGTGGTTGGGATGATTATTGGCTTGTGTCATATTGAGGGAGTCAAAGCCGTCAACCAGGGCAGCAGCTGCAGGAGGTAGTGAAGTGACATTGTCGTATGTTAATCCTTCGGTACCTCTCGTCCAGGACAATCGTGGTTGATTATAATAGCGTTAGCGTTAGCGTTAGCGTAGTTACGGTATACTTCGTAGATTGGATACTAACAACATTCATGTACCTTTTGCTAATCTTGCTCGGATTGCTTTTCGGAACAAAGCTGGGGAGTTAACTTCGCTCCAATCTTATGCAAGAATACCAAAAGCACAAATGTCATTATTCCCGGCCACGCCCATCTTTACCGTAACTTGGGATAGGGGAAGGAAATGTTGATGTAGCACTTATATAAGAGGCCTCCGACTCAGTGACACTCCCATAAGTACTACGGAGTGGGTGGTTGGGAGATGTATTATGTAGGTCAAGGATTCGCCTGAAAAGCTGACGATGGACCCACGGCATTGGTTGTTTAGTTGGTTAAAATGCAATCTTTTGAAAGCCGGCAATCAAAAAAGATTTTTTTTTCTATTTATTGTTTAAATAATTATGTTTCTGCCCAGTAAGAGGCCCAAGCAGAACCGATCCCTCCAGGGTCATCGGAACATTACAATAAATGTTTGAAACGCGTGAAAAAAAATGGCGATCCGAGAAAAAAAACTCAATTTGAATAAAAAACGCGAAAACAACGAAAAAAACATCTCAATTTATTAAAAAAAATACGTAAAACGAGTTGAAAAAAATAAAATGTAAAGATATTGTTTCTATTTATTGTATAAATAATTATGTTTCGGCTAAGTGTGAGGCACAAGCAGAACCGATTGAAACACAAGGAAAAAAAAAATTGGAGACTCGAAAAAAAATAACAAAATAAAAAATATAAACAAAAAATCGCGTTACACAACAACAAAGAACATCTCAATTCGACAATGATTTTTCTTAAGGGCCTAACTGACTTGATCGATTTCTCTTCGTCGACTCTCTCTTTCGCTTATAACTTGATCAAAACAAACAAAATCATTATTCTTTTTGTTTCTAGAGCAAGATGTAGCTGTCGTCTTTGCATTTCAACCAAAAAGTCTTTGGAAAACTTAATACACTTTCCGTAATAACACAAAGAGAGGATCGATGAAGAGAAATCGAAAATGTCAGTTAGGCCCTAATGAAGAATCAGTGTCGAATTTATCTAAAAAAAAATAAAGTAAAATAAAACAAGATCGCGTAAAACGTGTTTGGATTGGCAATCCAAAAAAAACAATTTTTCTAAAAAAAAAAACGCATCCACACCCGCGACATTACGACACGAGGCTCAAAGAAAAACGACACGGACAACGTGGTCTACCCGCCACCGAATGATATGGCGATCTTGACCCTTCAAAAAAATAAGAAGGATGTTTCGCGTCCCGACTGCAGGGTTGCCCGCTTGTACATCTGAAATAGAAAATAGTATTAAATGGCGATAGTCTCACAACAGTTACATAATTTTCGGAAATAAATCTCTCTATACATAGACAAAAATTACCTGAATCCTCCTGAAACAAATGGTTTATTAACAATGAAAAACATAATACAAAAAAAAAAGTAGAACAAATTATGATCTTGGAATTTTCCTGCATTTAAATTAACAAAGTTAATAATTACAAGATCAGAATTTGGTATGGTAGATCTTACACCGTAACGCACCATTATAAGGTGATCTACCCACGTTACGGGGCCAGGACAATCGTGGTTGATTATAATCCCCACAAACCAGAATATTATCTGTTGAGGAACTATTATCACATAGCTCTTGCACCGATGAAATATGTGCATCAATAGTTGAGACGCACTTACTACGATCTGGCGGAATGTAAACGGCCATCAACTTCAGTGTTTGTCCCTTAATGACAGATGAAACAGCGATTTGCTCCAAGTTTAGGCCACTTCTCAATTCAATCAACGAACTGGGATACTGTTGCGCAACAGCAATGAGAACCCCACCGAACCGTGTCTTATTACTATTTTTGGCACTGCGATCGCAACGATACACATTGTAGGCAGTACCAAAGAGCTGTACAGAATCGATGCACTCATCAAGTCCAGTTTCGGTAAGTATGATGACATCAAGATTGCAGTCCGCGGTGGAAAGAAACAGTTCGTCGATCTTCGTTCTTACGCCTCGTACGTTTTGATAATAAATCCAGATATGATCTTTAGCAGTCGGCGGCATCCTAGAAGTGGTGATAACATCAACGACTGAGTTGTTCGATGTGGAAACGTACTTGCCATTGACGGAGCGTTGGAAGACCCCTTCACCACACCCACACACAGGACCGGGACGACTGTTAGTCGCTGGCTGGTTTGGCTCGACTGTGGTGGGGGGCTCTGGAGCTTCCATTATGCCAGGTGCAGTGCGTCCCAGTGGTGCATTGGTGAGCGGTGGTATTGAGATCGATGGAGTGCTAAAACTAATGAGCGCATCAGGAGCCGGATTGTACAAACTAAGGCTATACTTGCATGAGTTAGCGGTTTGGAAGAGCCTTTCCCCAATCCCAGCCACAGGACCGGGACGGCTGGTGATCGCTGGCGGCAAGGGCTCGACTGTGCTGGGTGGGTACGGGCCTTCCATAAAACCAGTTGAAGTGCGTCCCGGGGTCGTCGTCGATGCATCGTCAAGCAGAATAAAATTAGGGTTGAAGTCAGACTGGACGAACACAGTGTAATTGTCGGTTGATAATAAAATTTCAGCATTGGAGGCAGCAGCGGCAGGGCATAGGCTGGAAGCGGGAAGGCGATCAGGAAGTGCTTGTTCATCGAAAAAATGGTACTTGCCTGGAAAAGCAGGCTGGAGAACCCCTTCACCAGTTTCGACCACAGGACCACGACGACTCCGATGAGCGATGACAGCAAATGGCGCGACTGTGTCGAACTGAGAAGAGGTCTCCAAAATGCTTTCTATGGTGCGTCGTGGTTTCATTATTCCTGCGGCTGAATGGATTCCAAGGGGTCAGCATTCCACAGGCTCGATAGAAGCAGAGGCAAATTGGGATGATTCGCCAGGGTCCGGTGTAACAGTGATCGAAGGAGTACATGCATCGGGCATCCAATAGTTCCGTCCACGAGTATCTTCAAACTCACGGAAGAGAATACCTTTCGGCCATGACGATGGATCTAGTGCGGCTTCACGGAATTTGGGATCGATGCTTACTTTGAACGAAATGAAGTTCAGAGAATTCACATCTGTTCCCTGTTTTATCAATGGAATAGCTTTCGCTGAGTCGCATTGTAAGGAATCTCTAGTTAACCTTTCCACAGCATCTGGTTTTACACTAGGATGTAAACCGTGAAAGATAGATCCAGAACATAACAGAAGGCAAAGGAACGGTAGCAACTGTGCTAGTATGATCGGTTGATTTTGTCCCCCCAATGAGAGGCTTAGCGGGATGCGTTTCACGATTATCATCAATCCGTCGTCGTTTCATCGTGCGCCGGGGAGCGGTAACTGGCAGTATTGGCGTGACAGAATTGATTCTATTCGAAAGCTGCGCAATTTGTTCACTATGCTTTGCTAGTTCACTTTTCAGTTCAGCGTTAGCAGCTTCCTGATTCTTTGTCAGGTCACATATCGTTTTGCTGACTGAAGACATGGCATTTCGGAATCGTATCACCCTCATTAGTTTCGTACATTCATCACACATCCAGTGATAGTTGGGTATGTCAGATACGGATTTGACTACGTTTTTATCAAAATGACCGTTACATTGAAAACAAACATCACAAAACGTTAATTTTGAACCTAATTTACCACACTAGGGATACACGCAGGTTTTAGAAGTGAAAGTGGTGTGAATCAACAAAATAAGATGCAGCCATGCTTGTTAAACACGACAAATCTTATTAAAACTGGTAAATGGATATTATTTAATTTACGTTTTATTTTGTACAAAATAAAACGCCTTCGTACCTCACCAATACAGAACCTCATATTTTTTCTCTTTTGGTCATAGTTGCTACTAGCAATGGTGAGGAAAGGAACCTAATTTGTTTCAACTTAAAACCATTACTCGTTAAAACGAGACGAAATACTAATTAAATGGCGTGCGTGCTAGCTGATATGAACTTACGACACATAAGCGATCAGCAGAGAAAGATAAAGGACATTTTATTCCAAAACATATGCTGTGTTTGGTCAATGTTAGATGGCCTTTCAATAAATAAGTTTACTTTGAAAATCCTCATTACATATGTGAAATAAATTCAATTTTATTTTGTATGAGAACTTATTGGACACGGTGTAAGTGACCATACCACTGTTCCAAGCCTCAGTATAACTTGAAAGAACAGCCTATGAGTCAAAGAAGGAAAAATCTTTGATAAAGTATAGGCAGTTTCAACGCCAACTAATCCCTGAATGTCAAAACTAGAAAGAATAGCCTATGATTAAAAGAAGGAAATATTTCTGATGATCATATTGGCAGTTAGAATGTCAAAAACTTCTTCTGAATTCTTTTGATCACGATTCGGCCAAACGGCATTCGGCCAAACGGCATTCGGCCAAATGGCCAGACACCTAGAAGAAGGTGCTGAAGGAGAAATTTGTGACGGAGTTTAGTCGGATGAATTTCTGTAAGATCTTTCAGGAAACATCTTGTATTGAAACAATATATGGATGAATCTCCAGAGAATTTCCTAGAGTTATTTCTGGAATAATTTCTACGAAAAATCCAAATGATATTTGTGCAGAGTTGCTTGCCAGATTATTTACAGAAAGACTTCGAACAGTTTCTGATGAAATTTTTGGTTAAATTTTCAGAGTTAGTCCTGAAATATGTTTAAAAATGTTTCGTAAATTTTAAAAGCATTCGTACACACTAAGAATAAATCACAGAATTCTGTGAAATTTCACCGAAATCTCAACAGCAGAATTTTCGGTAAACTGTTCGGTGATTTTTTGATTCACCGAACAATCTGTAAAAATTGAGAATGCTCATCTGTCAAATTCACCAAACATTCCGGTGATTTTTTTTTTACAGATTTTCTGTGAAATTTTTGTTTATTTTTGCAGATTTCACAGAACTTTCGGTGACTTTTCTGCATGTTTACGGTGATTTCTTAGTTAGATTTATTACGATTTATCAAATTATTTGAAGTATCTTATTTTTTTAAATCATTATCAGAAACAAATTCAAGTCATTCACATATAAATTAGACTAATATAGTTGTTTTAGATGTTTTTACAACGAAATTTTGCGACGTATGCAGGCCAAGATCTGGGCACTTCAACCCGGCAGAAACACCAGATAATTGGCTGGAACAAAATAAATATTATTAAGGTGTAATTAGTGCTTACGGAAAATACCAACCATCTCCTCGTCCTGCTGTTGAAAATCATCTAAAACTTCTTTTATAATTGTGTAATTCTGCTGATTTTCCGATTACTGTCTTTGCCCACAGCTTCACGGAATAACAATAAAAACCAATCAAGCTGTTTTGACAACCCGGGTAATGGTTTCACAGAAATTCGGTGAAAATTTCGATGTTTACCGAACCGTAATGTAATTTTTTCACCTTAACCGTACGACTGTGAAGTTTTGACAGTTGGATTGGAAAACTTTGAATTTCACAGAAAGATCTGTAAAAACATATTTTACAGTTTAGATTCGGTGAATTATTTCACAGAATTCTGCGATTCATTCTTAGTGTGTAAACCAATACTCAAAGATAATCCTATAGAAGGCTTCAGAGTAGTAGATGCAAGATATTCGTAGAATTTTCAAAGAAT